>NC_066534.1:4297945-4350445 GCF_024679095.1 Eriocheir sinensis
GTACAAGTCAGTGGGCGGCCAGGCCCCTAGCCCTAACGACCCGTGGGGAGCGCAAACCCCCTGACAGACCCTTGGCGTACCGCCTGGGGTACGCGTACCCCAGGTCGAAAACCTCTGGTCAAAGTGATAACACACACACACACAGGAAACAACACTACTTTTCTTCTCTCTGACTCATAAGTATTATTTATACTAAGTATATATTAGGGTAGCTACTAACCGCACCAGGGTGCCCCGCTAAGCACAACAATTAAACAGTGTGATCCTCTCACTCACGACAAGGAAAGACTGAGGAACTGAGGAGTGCTGAGTGACCGGTAGTCAAGCCTCACCCGTTCATTTCCTGTACAGTACAAGTTAACAACCTGTGTCAACAGGACCTAAACAAGTGTCTGTCCTTCAGATAACACTTCAAACCTTTTGTTTTACCCTTGGCTACTTTTTAATTGATTATTTAAATAGATTTTCATATCAATACGAAGAATAAAAAAAAAAAAAAAAACGAAAAAGCCCCCCCCCCCAAAAAATTTTTTTTTTTTTTTAATCCTGTGTTTTTTTTAACCCTGCTTCCCTCCCTTCTTTTCCTCTTCTTCCTACTTCCTTCCCTTCCCCATACCTCCTTCCCTCCATTCCCCATGCCTTCCTTCCTTCCCCCCACCACTCCTTCCTCCCCTCCTATACTCCCCCCCTTTTTTCCCTCCCTCTTCCCCCCTAAGTTACTTCTTCATTAACATTCGGTAACGGACACCATCGAATGACATCAAATGACCTCTTAATATTCCGTCCCGTTTCTCCGTCCAATTATCAAACCTAATAAGTGAGATGGCTGGTCCATGATGAAGCACAGAGAGAGAGAGAGAGTTCGTCCCTCCTCAATCTTTGTGTCCGAATCTTCCAGTCTTTGTCCGCGATCCTCCATTGTTTCAGGATGAATATATACACATTTCTTTTCGGTTCATCCTCCCCTGTTTTTGTTCCCAGTCCGTCCTCTTGTGTTATTAACGTGTGTATATCGACGCACAAAAGTGGGTATCGGATGCTGGGTGTTCCGGCAGGAGGAGGCTGCGAGGAGGGCGGAGATGAGAAAGATGCTGGAAGAGAGGAGGAGAAGGTGGGAGGAGATGCTGCAAGGAGGGATGCTGAGACGAGATGATGACGGAGTGGGAGGAAGGAAAGATGGTGGGATGGAAGGATATGATAAGAGGAGGAGGAGGAAGAAAGGAAGAAGGAAAGATGGCAGGTCGGATGTGGTGATAGGAAGAAAGGAAGGAAGGAAGGAAGAAGGAAGGAAAGTAGGAAGGAAGAAAGGAAGGAAGGAAGGAAGGAAAAAAGAAAGGAAAGTAGGAAGGAAGAAAGTAGGGTTGCACCGATTAATCGGTAAGTAATCGGTAATCGGCCTAATCGGCCACTTTGCCGATTAATCGGTAATCAGTCTTTGACCGATTAATCAAGACCGATTATTATTTTTCTCTTTTATAATACATTGTACATAACACAATATTAATAATGTTAATGTAAGGATGGTGATGTTACAAAACCTGATACCTTTCCACAGCATTTATTTCCAACAAATCCCTATGCAAATGTATATTATGTAATTCAAATTGATATATAAAATTATGATATGAACTGAAGCACTGGTATTTGCTTCAACTTTGAAACTAGAAAAAAAATCAACATATTACTTTATATTACAACCAAGAAAAATTATATGCCTATTTCAACTTGCTTAGTACAGTAACTGAGTAATGTCCTTCACCAAGCCTGCCGTGCATATGGAAATAAGTTATTGTAATATATCATGAAAAGTATGGAACTAGACAAGTGATTTTACTCAGCACTTGAAGTTAAACACTCTTAAATTGTAATGTAAAACATTAATTGGGTAACATCCTTCACCATGCCTGCCGTGCATAAGACAGTAAATTAGTAGAAGACTTAAGAGATTGATAAACTTTCTGTACACTACCATTTCTAGTAGCATCTAGGATCACCACAAGAACGAGAAAACTGGCAAATTCTAACATATTAAAATCAGGATGTTTCCACAGAGCAAGGCTAAATTATAAGTAACAAATTACTAGACGTATTTGTTCTCCATACAGGAGATGACAGTTGGGCAGTAAACAAAGTTGTAAACATGAGGGTTACGGTATGTCTTTAACTTTGTGGTATCAGTGTCCAGTAATTAGTGAAGATTAATCACATTAACAATTTATAAATAATCGGCCGATTAATCGGTATCGGCCGATTATTGGTTACCGATTAATCGGTAATCGGTAATCGGCCAAATTGCTTATCGGTGCAACCCTAGAAGAAAGGAAGGAAGGAAGGAAGGAAGGAAGGAAGGAAGGAAGGAAGGAGGGAAAGAAGGAGGGAAAGAAGGAAGGAGAGTAGGAAGGAAGAAAGGAAGGAAGGAAGATAGGAAGAGAAGAAGGATGGAAAATGATGCGTGGGATGGGAGAGGAGAAAGGAAGGAAGGAAGGAAGGAAAGAAGGAAGGAGAGTAGGAAGGAATGAAGGAAGGAAGGCAGATAGGAAGAAAAGAAGGATGGAAAATGATGCGTGGGATGGGAGAAAGAAAGGATAAAAGGAAGAAAAAGGAATGGATTTGAATGGACTGATGGATGATGATAGGGATGGAGAGAAACAAAGACAGAGAGGGAAGATAGGGAGGGATGGAGGGGAGATAAAAGAGAGGAAGGATGAATGAGGATCAGCGGTAAGGATAGAGAGATAAGAAGGAAGGAATGAACGAATGTACGAACGAACGAAGGATGAGTGAATAAAGGGAGTGAGGAAGAAAAATAAGGAGAGAAAATTGAATGGAATAGAGATTGAGTAAAGAGCGGAAAAATACAGAAACAGACAGACAGTATTAATAACGAGAGAAACAAGCACAGACACACAAACATAAAAACAATCAAAAACAAAAACACACACTTAAATAAACAAGAACATAAAAGACAAACGGACAAACACGCATTCAAACACTTGTAAACACCGAAGTTGCCGACCAGAAAAAAAAAAAAAAAAAAAACAGCAGAAAAAAACACGTGATCATCTTTGGTATGAGGGCAAATATTTTTTTTTTTTCATACTGGTCCGGCGCGCATAAATTACTGACTGAAAAATACGTGAATCAATTAATAACAAGAAAAAAGAAAGAAAATATGGGAGAAAAACCCACAACGCTCGCGGCCATTGAACTCGGAGGAAAAAATATCAAAAAGGAAAAACAACAAAAGGAAAAAAAAACAGAATCGAAAGGCGGAAAGAATTAATGGGAAACAAAACTGTGCGTGAGTTTGTTGATGGCGGCCATAAAAAAAAGTATAAAAAGTAACGTAAAATAAATAAAAAAAAATAAAAAAAAAAGCGAGCGGCCGAAATATTCCGCTAGTGGTGGTGGTGGCTTTGGTGGTGGTGGTGGCTTTAGTGGTGGTGGTGATGGTGTGGTGGTGGTGGTGGCTTTGGTGGTGGTGGTGGCTTTAGTGGTGGTGGTGATGGTGTGGTGGTGGTGGTGGTGGTGGTGGTGATGGCTGACAGGTGGTGGTGGTGGTGTTGTTGTGGTGGTGGTGGTGGTGGTGGTGGTGATGGCTTTAGTGGTGGTGGTGATGGTGTGGTGGTGGTGGTGGTGGTGGTGGTGGTGATGGCTTTAGTGGTGGTGGTGATGGTGTGGTGGTGGTGGCTTTGGTGGTGGTGGTGGCTTTAGTGGTGGTGGTGATGGTGTGGTGGTGGTGGTGGTGGTGGTGGTGATGGCTTTAGTGGTGGTGGTGATGGTGTGGTGGTGGTGGTGGTGGTGGTGGTGATGGCTTTAGTGGTGGTGGTGATGGTGTGGTGGTGGTGGTGGTGGTGGCTTTGGTGGTGGTGGTGGTGGTGATGGCTTTAGTGGTGGTGGTGATGGTGTGGTGGTGGTGGTGGTGGTGGTGGTGATGGCTTTAGTGGTGGTGGTGATGGTGTGGTGGTGGTGGTGGTGGTGGTAGTGGTGATGGTGGTTGTAGTAGTAGTAGTAGTAGTAGTAGTACCAGTCAGCCAGTCAGTCAGTTAGTTATTAGTAGTAGTAGTATCATTAGGGAACATCATGAGAGGAAAAAGAAAAAAAAAAAAGGATCCAATTTATCTGATGGGTACTGCAAAACATTCCGTCTCTCTATCTACCTATCTATCTATTCATCTATCTATCTATCTCTCAAGTCAGCCATCGACGCATTTATCTCCACATCAGGGCAGACGTTATCAGCAAACCATTAAACTTGAACGAATTAAAAGCACTTCTCAACTGCCAAACGAGGACGCACCTATCTCCATTACATCTCCATCGCCCGTGAAGACTTGACAGCTAAATAAAGAGCCTTCACTGGGAGACAGGACGACCCGCGTTTAATACAATTCCATTAACATCGCAAGGAGAAGGAAGGGCGAGAGAAGGAGAGGGGTTCCACAAGGCACCGTCCCTTCGGCTAAACCATTTTATTCATCACGGATAATTCTCTAATCACTCTCAGCAGCCCAGCCACTCGAGAGCTGATGACGGCATTCCTCCACGTCATGCCAGCCAGCCAGACCACTCGACGGAAATGTGGGAATGAAAAGGATCAGGAGAAGGAAGACGAGGAGGAAGGAGAGGAGGAGGAGGAGGAGGAGGATAAGAAGAGGAGGGTGAAGGAGGTGTGAGGACATAACTGAGGCCCGTGGCGTGAAGGAGGAAGAAGAGAAGAAGGAAGAATAGGAGAAGGAGGAAGGGGCAAGGAAATGGCTAGGAAGGAGGAAAAGAAGGAGGGAGGGAGCAAGATTAGAAAGGTGATGGGACGAAATGGAAAGAAGAGGAAAAGGAAGAAGAGTCGAAGGAGGAGGAAAAGGATAGAGCGAAAGAGGACAAGGCCAGAGAGGAAACAGCTGAAGAAAGAGGAGTAAGAGGAAGGGAACAAAAATAGAAGGATGAAAGAGGGGTGAGGAAATGCCTGAGAAGCCTAGCGTGGAGGAAGAAGAGGAAGAAGAAGAAGGGAGCAAGAATAAAAAGATGAGAGGAGGGTAAGGAAATAGCTCAAACTCGTGGCGCGAGGGAGGAGGAGGAGGAGGAGGAAGAGGAAAGGAGGTTCTGAAAGTGGTGAAAGAGGTTAAGGCGAGGAGGAGGTGTAGAAGGATGAAGATGATGGATGGGGTGCAAAGGAGAAGGGAGGAAATGGATGAGAATGGAGTGAGTGGAGATGCAGGGCAGAGAGAGGAATGGAAATATGAGAGCAAAACACACATTGAACTCGGAGGAAAAAATATCAAAAGGGAAAAAACAACAAAAGGAAAACAAAAACAAAATTGAAAGGCGAAGGAGAGCGTCAGTGATAGTAAAATAAGAAGAAGGAAAAGACGATATAAAAAAAAACATCGGCCATTAAATAAGAAGGAAAAAGAGGAGAAAGAGAAAAAAAAGACGGCAGCGAAGAAAAATAGAAGAAGGAAAATATATAAAAAAGCACATATATATAAAGAAGAGAAAAATTGAAAAGTGATGTAAAGAGATAGTTAGCAAATGTAGGAAGGTTATTAAAAAGATAAATACACAGAGAATGAAAGACAGATATAGAAAAAAGCAAAAGGGGGTAGCAGGAGGAGGAGGAGGAGGAGGAGGAGGACAAGGTAAAACATAACAATAAAGAAACGAAAATAAGACAAAAGAAAGAGGAAAATGAAACAGAAGAAAAACTACGTTAGGTGGAAAATGAGGAGGATAATAAACACAACAATAGTAAAAAAAAAAACATTAAAAGTATGAGAGAAAATGAAGTGTGTGAGGCAGTAAAGAGCAACGCCAGGCAAGGAGGAGGAGGAGGAGGAGGAGGAGGCGGAGGAGGAGAAAGAAAAGAAAAGAAGATATGAAAGAGGAAAATGAAAGAGAAAAATATGTCAGAAAGAAAAATAAATAAATAATAAAGAAATAATAAAGACAATCATGATAAAAAAGAGAGAAAATGAAGAGGATGAGGAAGGGAAAAGCAACGCCGAGCAGGGAGGAGGAGGAGGAGGAGGAGGAGGGGGAGGAGGAGGAGACGTACACACCAAGAGGGAAAAGGAGGAAGAAGAGGAGCAGGAGGAGGAGGAGTGGCTGGGATGCTCCTTCATTATAAATCCCGAAAGAAGGAACATTTGCATATGATATGGAATATATTTTTTGAGATTATGCAAATGGCTGTTTCGAGAAGGGTGTGAGGGGGGGAGGGGGAGGAGGAGGGGGGAAGAGGGGGGAGGGAGTTGAGAGACGGGGGTAATGTTATTTTATTCTTTGGGTCACTCCTGAATGGATTACGTAAACCTAATAATGAAAATGAGAGAGGGGAGAAAGAGAGATAAGGAGATTAATGAAGAGGTTGGTTTATAAGTGAGTGTACATGACATACTTATTTACTTACTTATTCATTTTTTTACAGAAAAGGAGAAAGCACAAGGGCACACACAAAAAAGGAAACAATGAAAAAAAAGCCCGCTATAAAAAACAGACCGCTATAGCATACTCCTTTTAGCCCTTTCCCTTATAGATAGATAGTCCCCTTGTGTATAATTGTGTCGGTTTTGCTTAATTTTCAAGGTTACTCGGTTATTACTATTATCCATTTATTTTATTGTATGAGAGGAGATGGATGAGAGACTAAATAAAAAATAAGAATGAAATAAACGCCTCAAACTTGAATCCTTTACGAAAATAGTAAACATATATGCTGAAGAGTTATCAATTTCGGTTCATATATGCGACAATTTACTTCTACGAGCGGAACAAACAAAGCTAATCTATTTTTTTTTATGGTAACAATAATGCCTCTCTCTCTCTCTCTCTCTCTCTCTCTCTCTCTCTCTCTCTCTCTCTCTCTCTCTCTCTCTCTCTCTCTCTCTCTCTCTCTCTCTCTCTCTCTCTCTCTCTCTCTCTCTCTCTCTCTCTCTCTCTCTCTCTCTCTCTCTCTCTCTCTCTCTCTCTCTCTCTCTCTCTCTCTCTCTCTCTCTCTCTCTCTCTCTCTCTCTCTCTCTCTCTCTCTCTCTCTCTCTCTCTCTCTCTCTCTCTCTCTCTCTCTCTCTCTCTCTCTCTCTCTCTCTCTCTCTCTCTCTCTCTCTCTCTCTCTCTCTCTCTCTCTCTCTCTCTCTCTCTCTCCTCTCTCTCTCTCTCTCTCTCTCTCTCTCTCTCTCTCTCTCTCTCTCTCTCTCTCTCTCTCTCTCTCTCTCTCTCTCTCTCTCTCTCTCTCTCTCTCTCTCTCTCTCTCTCTCTCTCTCTCTCTCTCTCTCTCTCTCTCTCTCTCTCTCTCTCTCTCTCTCTCTCTCTCTCTCTCTCTCTCTCTCTCTCTCTCTCTCTCTCTCTCTCTCTCTCTCTCTCTCTCCTCTCTCTTTCCTTTTCTATTGCTTCACTCCTTCATCTGTGCCCATCCATTACCCACTTTCAGCATATTGCCACTTCTCTACTTTTCTCCTATTTACTCCCTCGTTGTCTTTCCTGTGTTTTCTTTTCTTTACTTTCCTTGTTTATCAGTTTTCCATGTTTCCTTATTCCCGTTCTATACATGTATTCTCTATGTTTATCCTCTCTCCTTCTCTCGTTAACCTTTTCTTCTCTCTGCCTCCGTGTTCAGTTTATATGACCTTCACCTTTCCTCTCATATAACTCATCTCTTTCCTCTGCTTCTTTCAATCACTCCCTTTTCCTGACCTCATTGTTTTTTCTCTCCTACCTTCTTAAGCTGCTCCATTCTTCCACTTCCTCCATACTCACATCGCCCCCTCAGACAAAGTTGCATATCATTATCACTCTCCTGTTTTGATAAATACTCACTACTCCCTCATCCTTTTCTTCATATATCTCTTTTGTTTTTTTCATTTTTACATGGACACTGAATCATACATCTTGTCACTTATTTACATTCTTCCTGTTCATCTCTCACTTATCCAATTTGCTTCATCTTCTTTTCTCTCAAACATTCTATAGTTCATAACCCCCAACAACCCATGAAGATAACAAGCTAATCAAACATATAACATCATCCCACTTCCCTCTCAAAATAAAGGCAAAGATTCAATTTTCTATGAGCCTGAGTGTAGCAAGGCGGCTTTCATTGCATTCCACCACTTGCCAACATCTGCGGCTCCCTGTCACCCACTTTCAACTATTCCTATATTTTGAACGACCTTCCTCCTCCTCCTCCTCGTCGTCCTCGTCCTCTACTTATTCCTCTACTTTCTTCCTCTATACAGTCCTCTTCTCTCTCTCTCTCTCTCTCTCTCTCTCTCTCTCTCTCTCTCTCTCTCTCTCTCTCTCTCTCTCTCTCTCTCTCTCTCTCTCTCTCTCTCTCTCTCTCTCTCTCTCTCTCTCTCTCTCTCTCTCTCTCTCTCTCTCTCTCTCTCTCTCTCTCTCTCTCTCTCTCTCTCTCTCTCTCTCTCTCTCTCTCTCTCTCTCTCTCTCCTCTCTCTCCTCTCTCTCTCTCTCTCCTCCTCCTCCTCTCTCTCCTCCTCCTCTTCCCCTTCTCCTCTTCCTCCTCTTCCTCCTCCTCCAACTGGTGAGGGTGACATCTGTGGATAAGCTTTTACGAAACCCACGGCCAATAGAGCTGAGAGAGAGAGAGAGAGAGAGAGAGAGAGAGAGAGAGAGTGTGTGTGATGGATAAAAAAAAACATTGAAGTAGAAAGAGTAAAAGCAAAATAAAAAGGAATAATTAAAAAGTGTGACAACGTGAAAGGTAAAGAAACATGACATGAAACAGGTGCAAAGAGATTAAAGTCAAACAGACGAGCAAAAAGAGACAAACTGACATACAAACAGATGAAACGATAGAGTATATGGGACCAGCATTGTTTGATAGCGAAAATATACACGTTCAAAACCAGCATTGTTTGATAGCGAAAATATACACGTTCAAAACCAGCATTGTTTGATAGCGAAAATATACACGTTCAAAACCAGCATTGTTTGATAGCGAAAATATACACGTTCAAAACACACACACACACACACACACACACACACACACAAAGTGCCTGTCTCACAAAAGATGGCAATACATACATCAGCCAATCGTTCATTCTGATCACCAAGCATTTTCCTTCCTTCCCTCCTCCCTCTCCTCCTCCCTTTCCTTTCCTTCTATTTCCCTCTCCTTCAGTCCTTCCTTCCTTTCCTTCCTTCCTTCCCTCCTTCCTTCCTTTCCTTTTCCTTCCCATTCATTTATCTTCCTTTGCTTCCTTTATTGCCTTCTCTTTCCCTCCTTCCTTCCTCCCATTCCTTTCCATTCCTTCACTTCCATTTCTCTTCTCTTCCCTTCCTTTCCATTTATCCTCTCTTTCCTCCTTCCTTCCTTTCCCTTCCTTCCATTCTCTTCCCTTCCTTTCCTTTCCATTTCCTTCTCTTTCCCTCACCTTCCTTCCTTCCCTTCCATTTCTCTTCCCTTCCTTCCTTTCATTTCCCTTCTCTTTCCCTCCTTCCTTCCATTCCTTCTCTTCCTTCCTTCATTTCTCTTCCTTCCTTCCTTTCCATTTACCTTCTCTTTCCTCACCTTCCTTCCTTCCATTTCTCTTCCTTCCTTCCATTCCATTTACCTTCTTTCCCTCCTTCCCTTCCTTCCCCTTTAATGTATGTTAGGCCTTTCTCTTCCTCTCTTCCTCTCATCCTCAAGCCCTCTAACCCTTCCATAACTGCACACACACACACACACACACACACACACACACACACACACACACACACACACACACACACACACCATTATAACTTCATTGGATGCTGCAGCGCAATTCTTTTGGGACAAACTTTACATCAATTAAGCACTTTTGATGAGTGTTTATGTGTGAATGCTTGAAGTTTTTTTTTGGGGAAGGAAGGGGAAGGAGTTGTCTTTGGCAGAGTTGTTTTGATTATGAGACTGGGGGAGTGGAGAAGGGTGCTGTCTGAAGAGGATTGTTTCGTCCCAATAGATCAAGCTTCGTACCCGTAATATCTTCGCAATTAATATCATCTTCAAATAATATATATCCTACCCTTTAAACAATATAGGTAAATTATGAATCCCCTCCTTTCTTGTGTGTGTTTGTGTTTCTCTCTCTGTTTGTGTCTGTCTATCCCTGTTTATCTATCTATCTATCTATTCATCTATTGGCTGGAACAGTGCTTAACGGTATCTTTTTTCTTGTTTCCTGTTTTTGTTGCCCTTGAACTGCTTCCATTGCTGTAAATTAGTCTATCTATTTGTTATCTTACCTCCGTGACACTTAAACAATCAATCATCCACGTATCCATGCATTAATCCAACCGTCAACCAATATACCCACATTTCGCTGCTTCCCTCAGCCCCGTTCCATTGCTGTAAAAAAATCTATTAGCCTATTGTCTTTTCTTCGTTACACTTTTACAATTTACTTTTTTACTTTCAGGGTCAGTTTCTACGTAATCATCTACCCGTCAATCAATATATTTACTTATCGCTGCTTCCCACATTTTCGTTGCATTGCTGTAAAAAATATCTATCTATTTACCTATTATCTCTCTTTTCTTGACACTTTCCCATCATTCAGCTTCGTTTCCATGCATTCATCTACTCATCAACCTATTTATTTACCCATCGCCGCTTCCAATCACATCACCACACTGCTGTAAAAACAAATCCAGCTGTTAATTTCTTTTCTTGACATTTTCACACTTTACATTTTACTTTCAAGGTCGCATGCACGAATTCATCAATCCATCAACCTATTTATTTACTCATCAACGCTTCACACATTACCGTTGCATTGCTGTAAAAAAATCTATCTTCCTATTATCTCCCTTTTCTTGACATTTTCCCATCATTCAGTTTCGTTTCCATGCATTCATTTACTCATCAACCCATTTATTTACCCATCGCCGCTTCCAATCACATCACTACATTGTTGTAAAAAAAAAAATCCAGCTGTTAATTAATTTTCGTGACATTTTTACACTTTACATTTTACTTTCAGGGTCGCATGCACGTATTCATCAACCCATCAACCTTTATATTTACTCATTACCGCCTCCCACATTCGCGCTGCATTTCGACACTCGGGGCTAAAAATATGCCACTAATTGTAATTGCCTAAAACACTCTTTTGTTGCCCACCATCACACACAAAAAAAATATTAATCACCACAAATTGTCATCCATTTATTTCGACAATTCATCCCACGCATTATTCTCCATTCATTTAATTCACGGTTAATGGTATTTGTTTATTATGCATGTTTTTGGGCTTCACACAAAAAATACATCGATAGTCATTCGCTGCTACATCTGGAAAAAGAAAGGCCGATGAACGGATATGGGAAAGCGTGTAAGTGATGCCAATTGAAACGTTATGAGATCGCATGTTTCCGCATAGATTAATGTTCACTATGTAAGTCAATTGCATGATCGTAGGCAATGTGAGGTGAGCGAGTTAGCGCGTTCCGGACCAATATGTGTCGGACTTTGTGTATACAGTTAGGAAAAGGAGGCAGAAAAGATAAGTGGAGAATTGATGAGTGGTGAAAAGGGAAGAAAACACAGGTAAGAGTGGAGGAGAAAATATTAGCAACAAAAATAGGCAGAGAAAGACAGGTGAAGAATATATGATAGCTGAGAGAAGAAGCAAATTTAGGTTGGATGAGAAAGATGAAAATTAGGTTAGATGAGAAAGACTAAAATTAGGTTGGATGAGAAAGATTAAAATTAGGTTGGATGAGAAAAATTAAGTTCCAAAAATGGTAAAAAATGTAAAAGGAGAGTTCTTGATGGCTGAAAAAAAAGGATGCACTGTTAAGGGAAGAAAAGAAAAAAAAAAAAGGATGAACTACAAGAAAAAGTCCGAGAGGGTGTGACGAATGGAATGAAGTTTAAAAAAAAAGGAGCAGGATAAAAGCGGATGGGAAAAGGATGAAATATAAAAAGGCGGAAAGGGAAAAATGAAGAGTTGAAAGCTGAAAAAGGAACGCACGCAGGGTATATGAGAAAGATGAAATATATTAAAAAAAGAGGTGGAGAAAGATAGGTGGAGAGTGAACAAAAGCTTAAAAAAAGAAGCAAAATTAAGGTGAGTCAAAGATGAATTACAAAAAGGGGCAAGAAGGATGAGAATAAAAGAGGTAGAGAAAGACAGGTTGAGAGTGAAAAATAGCATAAAAAAAGAAGCAATATTTGGGTGAATATAAAAAGATGAATTACAAAAAGGGGCAAGAAGGATGAGAATGAAGATAAGCAAACGAATAGCAAATATAGACTGTAAAGAAATATGAACTAATAGAAATTGTGGAAAAAATACGAAGTGATAACAGGTGAGTAGAGGTGGAAAGATAAATAGATTGGTAATAATATATATATATAGCCAAAACAATTATTGAATTCTGTTAAAAAATTAAGTTATGCGTGTGTAGAAGGGTGGGGAAGGGTGCCTTACTTTATATTTAAATGCCAACGAGCGAGTAGCGGGCTTTTTTTTTACTGTTGTTTCCTTTTTCTGTGCCCTTGTGCTGTCTCCTTCGCTGTAAAAAAAAATAAAGCCTGCATCCGGGCATTTCTCTTTGCTGGTGCCCGCAGAGAAGACCATGATTGCTTCTATTCCGTTCCTGCCACAAATCAAGGCTACATCTATCACTTTTATTCGCCAACATTTCCAATTACTGAGGATAGGTGAGCGATACACTATCTTCCTGTTACTGAGCTTAAATCCTCTTATTGTAAAGTTAATGCAGTCAATTATTTTTATTTTTAGTTGTAGTAGTGGTTGAAGAGTGGGGAGGGCTGTGGACTAGTCGATTAAGGTGTTTAGAGCCAAGGAGAGGAGGTTCGAGCCCCAGATTCTCCGCGTAACGCCACGAAGGGGATCCGATCTTCAACACTATGGGTCGTATTCTTAACCCGTCCGCTGCGATTGTCACGTATTTCCCCTTCACTGGTAGCCTGGTAAAATTCAGTCCCAGGCCTTTCTCTGGGTCTGTGGTAGATAGTGGAGTGTTTCCCATGTGGTATTGGTATGCTGAGCTTCCCCTCCCAAGATGCATGCCTTTACATTTTTCTTCATTGAATTATAGCAGCCACTTTTTGCTCCATTCCTGTAGCTTGGTGAGGTCTTCTTGTAGGAAATCCGGAGTCACTGGGTTAACAAGGCTTTCTTAGGCATTTTGGGGCATTTCAAATGGGTAGTTTAATGACCCTGGTGGTAGTCTGACCGGTTTGACGCTTCTTCTCTACCATGAACGTGAAACAACACCCATGAGAACCCGATTGATCTCCTTTTCTGCCTCTGGAAATAGTTGATGTGGGGGTGGGAGTCTGAGAATACCGAACTAACCACGACCCCAAACACTGACCCTATGAACTAGAGTGAAAAGAGTCATAACAAAAGAAGAATGCGTAATTGCAATAGTAGTAGAAAATATCAGGAAAGGAGGTTCGAGCCCCAGTGTCTCCGCTTAACGCCAGGAAAGGGGATCCAATCTTCAACACTAACCCACGACCCCAAACACTGACCCTATATGAACTAGTGTGAAAAGAGTCATAACAAAAGAAGAAGTAGTAATTGTAATAGTAGTAGAAAGTATCAAAAAGGTAATATTAATGATAAGAAGGAAAAAATCTTGAAAATAAACCAGAATGCATATGAGAATCACCAAACATCTTATAATACTCGCTGACGTGATCCCAGCAAACACTACCGCCGTCATTACTAACTTAAAGGCTAAAAAGTCGGCCAAGTTTAGCAAAGTTTATGAGTTTTATTACGTTAAGCTAATTGCAAGAGTCAAGGACACACACACACACAAAAAAAAAAAAAAAAAAACACAAACACACGCAGCGGACGTTTCCTCGCAATATTTTTCTTTGTATTTTTGTTTGTTTCCGATTGGTCGTATTGTGTGTATGTATGTATGTATGTATGTATGTATACATGTATGTACGCATGGATCTATATAACGGGCACGGTAGCTATTTGTAAAAAGCCATTAATACTCGGAACTTAAACATACAGATCAATCAGTTGCTTTTTTTTATTCTATTTCTATACACACTATTTTTATTTTTTTTTTTTGCGCTTGTCTATCTGTTTCAAGTGCGGGTGTGTTCGCGTGTGAGTGATTTATATATTTGTCACTCATATAATACACATAAATCTCTCTCTCTCTCTCTCTCTCTCTCTCTCTCTCTCTCTCTCTCACCACTCTCTCCACCACCACCACTAGTACTACCACAATTACCTCACCTACCTACCAATATATCTACCCATCTACCTGCCTTCCTATCTACCTGTCTCTCTCTCTGCCTGCCTCCCTGCCTGCCTGCTCCTCTCCCTTCCTCTGTTCCCCCTGCATCGGTCCGCTAATCAAGTAATCTTTTGTTATTTGCCTCCTATTGATTTGCCGTCCCTGAATGGAGAGAGAGAGAGAGAGAGAGAGAGAGAGAGAGAGAGAGAGAGAGAGAGAGAGAGAGAGAGAGAGAGAGAGAGAGAGAGAGACAGAGAGAGAGAGAGAGAGAGAGAGAGAGAGAGAGAGAGAGAGAGAGAGAGAGAGAGAGAGAGAGAGAGAGAGAGAGAGAGAGAGAGAGAGAGAGAGAGAGAGAGAGAGAGAGAGAGAGAGAGAGAGAGAGAGAGAGAGAGAGAGAGAGAGAGAGAGAGAGAGAGAGAGAGAGAGAGAGAGAGAGAGAGAGAGAGAGAGAGAGAGAGAGAGAGAGAGAGAGAGAGAGAGAGAGAGAGAGAGAGAGAGAGAGAGAGAGAGAGAGAGAGAGAGAGAGAGAGAGAGAGAGAGAGAGAGAGAGAGAGAGAGAGAGAGAGAGAGAGAGAGAGAGAGAGAGAGAGAGAGAGAGAGAGAGAGAGAGAGAGAGAGAGAGAGAGATTCTTTTCAGAGAGAGAGAGGAGAGAGAGAGAGAGAGAGGGGGATAGAGAGAGAGAGAGAGAGAGAGAGAGAGAGAGAGAGAGAGAGATGTATTGAGAGAGATTCGGCTTTTTTACCAGTTTCTTTTGATGAGCGTGTCCTTGCTTTTTGTTACTGCTGTTGTCCTTTACCTCATTCTTCTTCTTTTGTGTGAGGGTGGTGGTGATGGGGGGAGGGATGGGGGGCGTGGTGGTGGTGGATGGGAGGTTCTTTGAGGCAGGCATAGGATGGGGTGGGGTCGGGTCTTGTGTGCGTGTGTGTGTGTGTGTGTGTGTGTGTGTGTGTGTGTGTGTGTGTGTGTGTGTGTGTGTGTGTGTGTGTGTGTGTGTGTCTGCCTAGTCTTGGCGACGGCACGCTAACCACTCAACCACGTCCTCATCAATAAACAGAATGACAAAGAAAACTTACTAGCTGGAACGCCCTTAGTAATTTCTCTCGTTATTAATTGAGTGGTCTTGTCAGGTAAATGCGAAAGTGATTAATTACTTAGGTGAAGATGCGTCACTTAAAATAATTGCTCTTAATCATCAAATGGAGCAGAAAAATATGTCTTTGATTGTTTCTTTGGTTATTAATGACCCTGTTTGTGAATGAAGAAAGACGTGGCAAGGAAGTCTTTAGTAGAAGGAAGTTTGTTTAGTGAATTTATTTTATCTTTGATCGTGTACTTTCTTCCCATCTCTCTGCTATTTCCTTCCTCATCCATTTCTCTTTTCTCCTCGCTCATCCATTTCTCTTCCCTTCTCTCTCATCCATCTCTTCTCTTCTCTCTCATCCATCTCTTCTCTCTCATCCATCTCTTCTCTTCTCTCCCATCCATCTCTTCTCTCCTCTCTCATCCATTTCTCTTCGATCGTCTCTCATCCATCTCTTCTCATCCACCTTTCTTCTCTACTCTAGCGTCTCTCTCAATGCAACTATTAAACATTCCATAAGGGAGCACCGAGACCTACTTCGCCCTACGGTTGGCATTTATATGTAAGACAACTCCCATTTTCTTTGCACGCACAGGATATTGGCGGGACTTTTTCATTTATTTTTTATTGCCGTATTTTTGCCTGTCTCATATTACCGAGGGTTTTATCTTATCACCATGAGAAAGCACAGGAGAAAAGAAAATTATGAAGAAAAGGAACATTCATCCAAAGCATATGAATGTCCACCTCCATCTGTTATATTAATAAAAAAATTAAAAAAATATCCCCCAAAATTTGCACACGCTCAATCGTCGCATGTGTTTTGTTTTCGTTTTCCAGGATAATACGTTTGCTAATAATAATAATAATAAGTTTCATGGCGCCGCATATATTTTCGCCGTTGCATATAATTCCCGGGTAATGAATCAGCACGGCCAGTTGGAAAAATGTTTATATATCTTCTCTTCATATTTGCTCACAGGAAAAAATAGATAAAAAGAGAGATATGACGTGTACCTGGTTCATGGGGGGGGGGCTGTCTCTCCTCACCTTCATCTCTCTCCTCTCCTCTCTTTTCTATATCTCTTCTTTCATCTCACATCGGTCTCTCTTCTCTTCTCTCTCTTTTCTCCATCTCTCAGCTTTCCTTTCTCATCCATTTCTCTTCACTCCTCTCATCCATCTCTTCCTGCCCACCTTTCTTCTCTACTCTCGTCTTTCTCTATTTCTTCTCTCCGTTCTCCTCAATCTCTCTTCTCCCTCGTCTAAAAAAGGGTGTATTACGTGAATGCTGCCGACAAATGCCCCGGAGGTAAGAAGATCTTCCTTCCACTCACACTAATTTGGCCTAAAATAGAAATAAAATAACAAATGCCTTTCGTAAACACAAAGCCGATTCATTTGTTTGGTCTTACTGAGCCTTTACTGAGCCTTACTTTGCCCTTTCTCAGACGCAGACACACATAATATATCTTTCAGATGATGCAAGAAGGAAACAACAGACAAACAGACGGATAGACAGACAGACAGACATTCATTTCTATTTTTTTTCTAGGAGCTGTGGTTAGTGGGCTTTTTTGCTTTATTTATTTTTGCCCTTGAGCTGCCTCCTTTACAGACAGACAGACATACAGACAGACGCTCCTGCTGAGTATAAACCTTGAGGGAATAGCAAAACCCCGCCTGATGATACAAAGCCAGCGAGACGGGAGAAAGGAAGAAAAGCAAAAAAGCACATAACGAAACACAAGAAGCGAATCCTGCCCAAAAGAGAACAACAATACGAAAGCAGGAAAGCAATAATTAAACAGACAGACAAAGACGACGCAAGATAATTCAAACAAGGACGCATTAAAGAGTATACTAGGTCATTAACTGGTCTTTCTATACTGAAAAGAGTGACGAAATTACTATACTCATTTATCTATTTGCTGCTCCTTTTAGGGTGAGTAAATAGCTTTCTGGTGCACTTGTTGAACCATAACTACTAAAGGAAAAAACAACAACAATGGAGAGAAGTTACCCGCCATTACTTATATTATCAGAGGTGTGGGTCATCTAATTAACCTATATATTTACAATGACCAGAGTAACGCACCTTATAATTAACCTGATCAACCATAAACAATAAACAAAAATAGTATGGAGAGACAAGTTACCCGTCGTTGCTGCTGGTGTTAGAAAGGCCTGCCATCCAAGCCTGCTAATGAAGGATGGGAAACGTAGTCCAAGTCACCTAATTTAGTGTATTAATTCTCATTCGATCGTGTAATTTAATCTCAGCGCTATTATTTGGCATTTTATTAACAAGTGCCAAGCCAAATATAAACATGAAGTCGAATTTCTTTTATGCAGCTCATATTTTCTCTGCAAGCTCAGGATATTGACGGTATTTCTTTTCTTTTCTTTCTTCCATTACCGTAGCAAAAAAACATTCACTGGGACGCAGAAGAGAAAAACTGGTTATGAAAAAATTAACACACATTCAACGCATTTAAAACAGGCAATACTAGAGTAAAAATATATTACCGCAGATCACCTTGAGAGGACTGGAGGAGGAAGAAAGGAGGACGATGATAGAGGGAGCAGGGGGAAG
This sequence comes from Eriocheir sinensis, assembly GCF_024679095.1. NCBI lineage: Eukaryota > Metazoa > Arthropoda > Malacostraca > Decapoda > Varunidae > Eriocheir > Eriocheir sinensis. Next base: position 4,315,841 of record NC_066534.1, read on the forward strand.
GAGGACGGAAGGAGGAGGAAGGACTCAGGACGAAGGAGAGAAGGAGTTTGGGAGAGTTTGAGTAGAGACAATATGGGTCAGGGAGAAGCCTTGGGGTGGAGGGAGGACAGAGAGGGAACGGAGGGGGAAGGGGTGCAGGGGAAGGGATTAGGAAAGAGTTGGGATGGATTAGGCAGGGTTGAGACGAGTTAGGGGTCGACGGAGTAGGGGAAGGGGGGAGAACGGAGACTAGGGGGAGAGAGAAAGAGGGGAGGGAAGAGTGGGGAGGAGGGGGAGAGAGAAAGGGGAGGTGAGGGAGGGGGCTAGTTTGACGTCATCCAAGACCCTTCAGCAAAGCTTTTTTTTTATCCTTTACTACACAACACACGCATTTCCCCTCCTCCTCCTCCTCCTCCTCCTCCTCCACCTCTTCTTCTTCCTCCATTCCTCCTTGTCTTCCTCCTTCTCTTCTCTTATCTAATTTCACCTTTTTTCCATTTTTTTTCTTAACCGCAGCTAAACTTATTTATCTACCCCTTCTTCATTTCTATCTTTATTCTCTTGTTTCTGTTTCCTTATCCATTTCCTTCAACTTGCATATTTTATTGACCTAATTTCCTTTTTCTCTTTACGATTCTCTATTCTTTTATTCATCTGCTTCCCTTCCATTTCTCTGATTAATCAACCTTATTTTTTACCTCCCTCCTTCATTAAAATTCAAACCGTTTCCTTTACGAATTAATTTATCTTTTATCTCGTCATTCTGTCAACTGTATTGCGCTATATATATAATTTCTTTTCTTATCGTTAATTAAAATATTCTCTCATAACAATACTTTAATGAACAATATTTTCTATCCACTTTTTACGATCACTCTATATTCATCTGCTTATTTATTTTGCATCTACTGTTCACTTCCTTTATATTATTTTTATCCACTAGTTATTCTTCCCTCTATAAATCTATTGCCTTTGCACATCATTTTTCAATTACTCTTAACAGTAGACAAACCTTATAAATATAGGGTGCAAGAGGTGAAGTATAAGGAGTTGGATTCATCTCAGTCTGTCTTTTTTTTTCCTTATATTCTTCCGCTTTTAACGTTGATGAGGTGTTCAGTGTGATGAAGAGAAACAAAACTGGATTAATTTCTCAGCCTTTTCATTTTACTTACTTTTTCCCCTTTCACCGTTCCTAAAGCCGTGTGTTTTAACGGACAGTATTAAAAAAGCGGGACTATAACAAGATTACAAAAAAATCAGCCTACATTTATTCTCTCGTATTTTATTTATATGTTCGAGAAGCGGCTTATGAATGATATCACACACACACACACACACACACACACACACACACACACACACACACACACACACACACACACACACACACACACACACTGAAACGGCTTACGATTCTTTATAAACTAACTTTGGTCCTGAATCCTCGCATAATATTTTGACGAATTTGTGATAATATTCCTCACTAATTACTCTGGGGGGAAGGTCTCTCTCTCTCTCTCGATATTTAACCTTCTAACAAACAAATACTTCTTTCTTTCTATCAGATCAATCACTTTAATTGATAACGTAAGATCCATAACCAACCCCACAATCACATAAGCAAAAAACAGATAGATTAAAACCAAAACTCAGTGGTAATATATATGGATGACTCACGCCTTTGTCACAATCTAATAAGACCAAAAATGGGGGAGGAGTTAGATACCGCAGTTGCAACGAGACATATAGGTAGAACAAGAGGAGGAGGAGGAGGAGGAGAGCATGGAAGGGATGTATGAGATGGTGAGAGGGGCGAGTAGAAACTGTGGTGGGGAGTGTGTGAGGGAAGAAGACGGGGGAGATAGAAAGGTTAAGTGGAAAATGTCAGAATATGAAGGAAATGAGGAAGAGGTGATAGGGATTATGGGAAGATGTGTGGTGAAGGAGGAAAGGGATGATGATGATTAGAGGGTGCGAGCAGTAAGGGATATGGGAGTGAAAGGAAGATAAGTCGTGAGTGGGATGAGAAAGGAGAGGAATGGTTACGATACGAGCGAGGTTATCCTTCGTGGAGAGGGGATTGAGGAAAACGAGAGGAGGAAAGGGAGGGTGCGAGATGAGGGAGGTGAGAAAGGGAGAGGAATGGTTATGTTACGAGCGAGGTTATCCTACGTGGAGAGGGACAGGAAAAGAAAGGGAAGGAGAGGAGGGAGGTGAGAAGGAAGAAGGATAGTTACAAGTGAGGTTATCGTATGTGGTGGGGGACTGGGGGAAAAGGAGAGGAAGTGGAGGGTGCAAAGATGAGTGAGGTGAGAAGGAGAGGGGAAGGGTTGTGAGTGAGGTTATGTTATTATGTGTGGTGAGAGGAGAAGGAGGAAAGAGGGGAGGAAGGAAGGAAGGATGCGGAGATAAGGGAGGTGATAAGGGGAGGGGAAGGGTTGCAAGTGAGGTTATGTTATTTTGTGTGATGAGAGGAGGGAGGAGAGAGGGGAGGAAGGAAGGGAGGGTGCGGAGATAAGGGAGGTGACAAGGAAGGGTTGTGAGTGAGGTTATGTTTTTTGTGTGATGAGAGGAGAGGGGAAAGAGGGGAGGAAGGAAGGTGGGAAGGATGATATATGAGTGTGTTGATAAAAGGCATTAAGATCGGTATTCACTTTCGATCCTCACATCAGCTATTTCTAAAAGTCAAAGAAGGGGTCAGTCAGGTTCTTATGAGTGTTTCTTCAGGGTCATGGTACGGAAGAAGGGTTAAACTATCACCAGGGTCATAAAACTACTACTAGAAATGCCCACAACTCCTACGAAAGCCTTGTCAAATACGTGTTCTTGGGCAACGAAATGTTGTATAATACGACCTAAGTGTTTAGCACGAGGCACATAATCAAACAAATATCATTCAGAGAGACACGCAAATATACAAGAGAAGGAAAACCCGCGGAAAACAAGTAGAAATAAGCAAAGATGATAATGGACATCTCACATAGCTACAAATAAACACACCTGAGGGCTCACTAATCACCGTACGAGACTTAGAACACAGGTACGTCATTAAAGACCGAAAGTGAAATACCTTAACTTCATACTTGCTACAATGTCAATACTAATAACTGCAGACTGGTTACGACAACAAATATACAAGGAAAATATAAATACAAATAATTATACAAGGAAAAATCAACAAACAGGAAAGTCACATCCACCTTTTTTTCATCTCATGCAGTATAGAATGATGCTGGGGAAGGCTAGATCATATTGGTGGTGGCTGTTGGAATGCTGTACACGAGCCTTACCTGTGAAGCTGTTTAATGAGACCTGAGTAAGCGCAGGCAGACAGGTAGGACACACACACACATACATACAAACAGACAGACAGGCAGTTTCCACACCGGTACACGCGTAGTTTTCCTGATTCACTGGGGGGAATAAAAGCCCACTTCAATCCAATTCCATCAGAGGACGAACGCAGAAAAAAGAAAAATTGGGCCACGGTGAGCGCAAACATTACCCAATTCACATTATTTTGGGCTGAATCCTGCACGCGTGGAGGCGCTAATCCTGGCCTCCCTCGGCAGGGCAGGAGACACTGAAAATATAAACGTGTGTATATTTGAATGCATCGATGGAGAGGAAGGGAAGAGAGAGCGCGGAAAGGAAATGGTGGTGGAAATGGGTGAGAGAGAGAGAGAGAGAGAGAGAGAGAGAGAGAGAGAGAGAGAGAGAGAGAGAGAGAGAGAGAGAGAGAGAGAGAGAGAGAGAGAGAGAGAGAGAGAGAGAGAGAGAGAGAGAGAGAGAGAGAGAGAGAGAGAGAGAGAGAGAGAGAGAGAGAGAGAGAGAGAGAGAGAGAGAGAGAGAGAGAGAGAGAGAGAGAGAGAGAGAGAGAGAGAGAGAGAGAGAGAGAGAGAGAGAGAGAGAGAGAGAGAGAGAGCAAATGGGATAAATAGAGATTATAACTGGGGACGGATTGTGAGAAGGGCTGTAAGTTAAGGCCCGTGCGCTGCTAACTTCACCATAGGCTGTTGGCTACGGCCGCGCTACGGCGCCGTATCTCTGCATTCCTTTCCCATACTCAAAACATTTTAAGGCCGCCGTAAGGGGACCTTAGGGCGCGCGCCGCTGCAAGGCGGCCGCGTCTCAGTGGCCAATCAGGGGCAAGTTCTAGTCAGCAAATAGGAAGCGTCGACCAATCGCGTGATGTAAACACAAATTAGCTGTAGTGCGGGCGTTCCCGCGGTGCCCACCCTCTCACGACAATGGAGCCTCTCTCCTCACCCCCTACCTTGCCCCCTACGAAGAAAAGGAGGCCGAACTTTTAGGAAGAGGAGCTACTAATGCTAATAGCACTGACACAAACCTAACCTACCTTTGTTCATAACCTCAGACGATGCTATATTCTATACGCAAGCTAACACCATTTTTGTGAAAAGTTACCTTTAACATTTATCAGCACTATGGTATATATACAACACTTGCAACACAGTGATGTCCCTGCTCACCCACGCGTGCAAGATACTACGTTGTGAAGGATGGGGGGTGGATCCCCAAGTCTTTAGGATTTAGGAAGGCAAATATGAGGAAAATGGTGTCGTGCGCGTAAACTGAATGCATATATATTTACTCCGTCTTCAATTGTGATGCTGTCCATAAAGTATGAGTGCATAGGAACATGGCAACATACCTATCTACTTACTAGTTCTTTGCAACTCCACATAATAAAAATGTATTATTGCAAGAGGCAGTGGGAAGCCCTCTCACAAGTTTTCACCAAACTTCCTAGTTACTGTATTACTAAACATCTTACTGGTAGGTCATTCACTTCTTACAGTTGTATAAGTAGTATAACTACGTAAACATCGTTTATATGCATTTCATACCTGTATGAAGGCTGTATGTTCCACTCGTAGCAGCGAAGGCGTGCAGGGAGAGGAGGCCGTAACTCACTTAGGGCGGCCCACACCCGCCTTAACCTGCGGCGCCGTAACTCTCCTCAAAATGGCCGCGACGGTGTTTTGAGCATACCAGCGGAAACGCTACGGCCGGACTTGCGGCGCCTTTAGCAGATACGACGCCGTAACTTCGTTTCAGAATCCGCCCCCTGCTTGTATCTCTCCTCCTCCTCCTCCTCCTCCTCCTCCTCCTTCTCCTCCACCTCCATTGCTTGTAAACACGGCATGATTTAGCTGAGTAACCGGTTGGATGGAATTGATGAGACGATTAGCCTGGCCCCAAGGACTGACTGACTGTCTGACTGACTGACTGGTCGATGGGGGTGCTCGAGCAAGACTGTGTGTGTGTGTGTGTGTGTGTGTGTGTGTGTGTGTGTGTGTGTTTACCTAGCCGGGAATGAGTGAGTGATTTCTTTTTTTTTTGTTTGTTTAAATTACTTTGATTTAAGAGTTGTTTTTAAGAGGTAGAAGTGTCTTTTTTTTTTTTTTTTTTGGCTCTACATATTTTTGTTGTTGTTATCGTTGTTGTTGCCGCTGTGTTGTTTTTCTCTTCTCTCCTCTCGTCTCCTGTCCCTACCCCACTTGCATTCTCTTTTCTCAATTCTCTTCTCTTTTCCCTGATCTTTTCTCTCCTCAAACCCTCCTATCTTCTCCACATGTATCCTTGTAATTGCTTGAATGTCTGACCACCCCACCAACAATTTCTTCCCTCCTCTTCACTTCTTCAAAACACCCACCCACCCACACACACACACACACACACACACACACACACACACACACACACGCGAGTCTTCTTTCAATAAGGAACCAATTTTTGCCCGAGATTAAAACCATCAACTGGAGTACTGACGAGGTGATTGGTTGGAACCCCGCCCCTGCTGTTTGCCCCGCTTATTATCACACAGAGATGAAAAGAAAAAGGAAAGGAAAAAAAGGAATGATGAACCGATTTAAGCTAAGTGAGAGGCAGTATAAAAAAAAAAGGAAAACTAGATGCGAAGAGGTGGAATAAGAAAACTGGAATGAGGATGACCAGAGGGAAGTAAAGCGAAGAGAAGGAAAACAAATATAATAATAATAAAATAAAAATTAAAATGGAAGGCTACGTGGATGAGAGCCTATGAACGCAATGAAAACGAGGAAGATAGGAGCAGGAGGGAGCGGGATATGAAGGATTCCGGCGACTGGGAAATATCGAAGTGAAAGCTGAGAGGTAATGCAGCGAGGGAGAGGAAAATAAAGGAAGGGGAACGAACGAGAGGGCGATGATAGAGGAGAGGGCTGAAACGATGCTGAGAGGAGGAGGAACAAAAGAGAGGAAGAATGTGCATGATACGAAAAAAATACATGGAGGTTAAACTTTTACAGAGATAGATACAAGTAGATAGATAAAAGTAAATGGATAGAGAATTAGAGACTATTGATATATAAAAAATGATCTGTAAGAAATAAGTTGTGGAAAAAGATCGCCATTTCCTTTTGTTCGTTTGCTTTAGATTCTCTTTTTTTCTTTTTCTTATTTTATATGAACCCGTGAAGGAAGATTTTGGTACCAGAAAAAAGGCTTGTGAAGTAAATAGATCGAAGAAAATATATTACCTCTTATAAAGGAAGATAGAATTTATTTGATTTAGGAGAATGCATTACTGTTTGTTTTGATATTTTACGAGTATGTGATATATTTGCGTGTTTCCTACTTCCCATTCTCTCTTTTTATCATCGTCTTTCACTTCTTCCTTCTTCCCCTTCCTCCTTCTCCATCATCATCTTTTTTCCTCTCCTCCTCCTCCTCCTCCTCCTTCCTCTCCTCTTCATTCTCTCCCCATCCTCACACCGTTTCAACTTCCCAATATCTGTTTTTATCAGTCTTTCACTTCCTCCTCCTTCCCCTTCCTCCTCCTCCATCATAATTTTTTTCCTTCTCCTCCTCCTCCTCCTTCCCCTCCTCTTCATTCTTTTCCCATCCTCACACCGTTTCAACTTCCCAATATCTGTTTTTATCAGTCTTTCACTTCCTCCTTCTTCACTTTCCTCCTCCTCCATCATCATTTTTTTCCATCTCCTCCTCCTCCTCCTCCTTCCCCTCCTCTTCATTCTCTTCCCATCCTCACACCGTTTCAACCTCCCAATATCTGTTTTTATCAGTCTTTCACTTCCTCCTCCTCCTCCATCATCATCTTTTTTCCTTCTCCTCCTCCTACTCCTTCCCCTCCTCTTCATCACCTTCTCATCCTTACGTCTCCTTCACTCTTTTTCTTCCTCTCTTTCTCCTTCATCATCATCTTTTTCCTCCTCCTCCTTCCCCTCCTTTTCATTCCCTTCCCATCCTAACGTCTCCTCCACCACACCTTTCTCCTTCCCTCTTTCTCTTCGCTACACTTCTCCTTCGCCCTCGTCAATAATTAAGAAGACGCCGAGGGGTTTCGTAACAAGCCGCGCCACCTCCTCCCCTCCTATCCTCTACCCCCTTCCCAACCCTCCTCTCCTATTTTCCTCCCCCGCCTCCTCATCTTCCCAGCCTCCCTCCCTCCCCCCCTCCCACAGTGCATCAACCATCATCAATTCCCCTTCCCTCTTTCCTTACCCTTCTCCGTTCCCTGCTCCTTTTTCTTCTTCTTCCTTTTCTTCCCTTCTACGCTATGTAACTATGCGAGCTGAGTTTTCACACCCATTTATTAACTTATCCTATTTTTCACTATTATCTATGTTATTTTCTTTATTGCTACCTGATTTTTTTATAATTCAATTGTCTTCGCTTTTATATCTAACATTTGCTTTCTCTCCTTATTGTTTTCAAGCTGACTAATTTACTTACTCCAATACTTTCACTTATGTTCTTACTGCTCGCAATGTTGTTTATTTTTTTGCTACGTTTTTCATATGTTTGTCTTCTCATTCCTCCATCTAACATCCACTTACTCCTCCTTCTACATTCCTACTTATTTAACTACGATCTTACTTTCTTTTTGCTAACTTTTCTTTCTATACTTTTTATGTCCTTCCTCTGCTTATGCTTGTATACTTGCTTTTGTCATCCCCTACTTAGGTTACTTTAAAGCATGTCCTGTTTGCTGGTATCGCTATGGTCTTAAGTAACCCATCTATTGTTTATATTCTTACATGTTCCTAATTTCTCGATCTAATGATTTTAAGGCCCTCCTAACTCCTTGCTACTCGTCATTAATTTTACTCTCTTTGTACAATTCTAAAATCCGTTTTCTCAATTAATTCTTTCCCATCCATTATATTTTGGTCATATTTTCACCTCCGTTGCTTTGGGTTATTCCTCCCTTTTATCAGAGTTCGTTGTATTTCCTCCCTTCCATACCATTCTTTCCTCCTGGTCGCTTCCCTCTCAGTTCTATTCTACCTTTTCGCAGCCCTAACCCTTTTATTTGGTATCTCCTCACCACGGCCAGTCTTCAGGGCCTCACCTTCGCTCCCCTCCCTTTGTTTTCTGTCCCATTTCATTACACCAAACAGCACTTACAGCACGGGAGGGTACTGTTGAATGTGTGTGTGTGTGTGTGTGTGTGTGTGTGTGTGTGTGTGTGTGTGTGTGTGTGTGTGTGTGTGTGTGTGTGTGGGTGTGTGGGTGGCCGACCACCGACCCGTCACTGCACACACACACACACACACACACACACACACACACACACACACACACACAATTAGAAGTCCCTCACATTCATCCCATACGAGAAAGAAAACGATAAAGTCAACCAGAAAAAACACATCAAAGCTGAAACTCTTTAGGGCAAATATATATCCAAGAAAAACAGTTGACATAAAACCACAATCAATAGAAAAATTATATTCGTTGAAGGAGCAGAGAAGGGACGTGGTGGGATAGTAGGAGGAATGAGCAATATCCTTCCTCCTCCTCCTCCTCCTCCTCTAGGGGTACCGAAATGACCCGCTTAACAACCTGTGATCTGGGCCATTAAAGGAAAGTCTCAGAGGAGGCGGAGGAGGAGGAGCAGGAGGAAGATTAAAAAAGAAGGTATAAGGAAGTAGTTCAAGTATTGGAGACAAGAACAAATGGAGGAAATAATGTGAAAACCAAAGAGAGAGAGAGAGAGAGAGAGAGAGAGAGAGAGAGAGAGAGAGAGAGAGAGAGAGAGAGAGAGAGAGAGAGAGAGAGAGAGAGAGAGAGAGAGAGAGAGAGAGAGAGAGAGAGAGAGAGAGAGAGAGAGAGAGAGAGATATAGATTGAAGGAATGAATAAATAAATGAACAAAAGAATGAAAGAATTAAGGCATAGGAACGAGGAGGAGAAAGAAAGAAATATGAGAGAGATTAAGGAATGCGTGAGTGAATGAATGAATAAAACCAAAATCCAGTGAGTAGCGGGCTTTTTTTCATATTTGTTTCCTTTTTATGCCTTGAGCTGACTCCTTTGCTGTAAAAAAAAAAAACAAGTACGCAAATGAAGATAAAAGACACAATGAATGATAAATATAGAAGACGAATCAAAACAACTTACAGAAAACATGACTGCATCCTTAAAACCCTGGATAACTAACGTTATTTTTTTTGTCATAAACACTGACGTGGTGCCATTTCTGGCACCACAGTTAAAAATCACCAATATATTAATTCTGTTATTGTTTTCAGCTCAGTTTTTCTGTCAGATTATACTTTAACTATAGGAGGGTATATAAAAAATATTAATAAAAAAATATCCTTTTATTTATACATGAAAAAAATGGTAAATTTTATTACTATTAGAAAAAAAAATAGAAAAAATTAATTATTCCTGAGAATAAGAATAAGGAGTGCTGGAGACCTGCATTTCTGTCGATAGCGAAGAGGAAGAGTGTCCCTCTTCACATGCAGGCCCCTACCCCTCTGTCTTTGTTACGGCACATGCTGCGAAAGGAATAATTTAATGTAATTTTTTTGCCCAGTAAAAACGTGAAAAAGTCACGTCGTCCCTAAATACACATGCATAAACAAGAAAATTTGTGTCATTGCCCACAAGATCTGGAAACATAACAAGAGAATGAAAATGGAAATGAAAATTTCAAATGCCCCCAAGTTTATAAATATAAGCCTTGTAATGAAGCTCACCTCTAATCTGTGCACTCCATGCAGCTGTAGTGGAGATGCTGTGGACACACATTCCTTTTGCACGTGCCACAGACAAGTCTCGTCTTCACATTGCTCACTCTTGGACAGATGTAGCACCGTTGTCGCTTGATGGTCTTGCCTGCGTCTTGTGGATGGGTTGGAGGGTCTAACAAAACCCCAAAGGTTGACTGTATGCAAGTCCTAAGGCCACGAGATAGCCGCACCTGTCCCTGTAAACGACTAGTGGCCAATGGGTAACTCAGTTTTTCAGCCACTTCTCGGTGGAAGTTTCTTCTAGTCATGGGTTTCTTCTCCTTGCCCTGAGATATAATGTAGGCATTGACCATGACCAGGTTGATTATCCCATAGAATAAACACAGGGGCCAACGACGGGTCTTCCTTGAACAAGTTAGTGCAGCGCACATCTGGTCAAAGGTGTCTACTCCTCCCTTTGTACCATTATAGAACATTTGGATATCTGTCTTGTCCTTTTCTATTTTCTTGGGTCTGTGGTGTATTGTTGAGAGCAGCTGCATCCTCTTCGTGGATGTGACTTTGGTACACTGTAGCGTAACTTTGGCTTCATAGTCGAAGACAGCCACAGACTCACCGTTATTCATTCTGAAGTTTGTACTTCTTTAGGTAGGTAGGGCTTCTTCTTTATGGTTCCCACCAACTCCAGGTCATTTCTTCGAAGAGCCAGGGCCAGAGGCAGCGATGTAAACCAATTGTCAGTGGTAACTACCCGGCCACGACGACCATAGCCTTTGGCTAGCTCAACTGTGAATACTTCCCCCAGGGTCTGACCTTTTGACAGCTGCACTGTCCCTTTACCCAGGTAAGGTATAGCATTGCACATGTAGTGCGAGTCAGCATCACACATCATCACAATTTTGAGGCCGTACCTGTAAAGATAGGGAAGAAATATTAGTTATCAATTTCATGAATAGTATGTAAGCAATGAAAGTCAACACAGGTGCCAGTAATAACAGGATAGCAGAAGTACAGGTAAGGAGTAGAAGTAAGTTTATGAGGTAAGTATCTACTGTTCAACAGGTAAGAACCATGAAATAGATAGGTACTGTATAACAGGTAAGTATAACAGGTACTGTAAACATAGTATAACAGACAAGTATTGCACAACTTACTTGGCAGGTTTGTTGGGGATATACATTCTGAAGCTACAGTGTCCTCTGAAGCCAAGGAGTTGCTCATCAACGGTGAGATGTGGGCCAGGCTGATAACACTCTTGGCAGTGCAGCACTACATCATCCCAAAGGGAACGAATAGGAGCGAGTCGGTCTTCCTTCATCCTTTCTTTTCTTGTTGCTGCATCATCGAAGCGTAGAGCCCTCAGAAGAAATGCAAATCTCCTTACTCATTGTGCTTTTGTACATCGGTTCACCATCCAATTCAGACCACATGTCAGTGATTGGAACGTGGTTGTCTTTCTTCACCCCTGACAGTATTAGGATTCCTAATAGACCCTTCAACTCTAACAAGCTTACATCACTTGTTGTATGTTTTTCTTTGGTTTTGAATCTCTCCCTCAAAATACGTATTCTCCTGTTTGTGTGAACACTAACAGCCGCCAAACTCCGATCTGTTAAAAAAAGGTAGAAACATTCAACAGGAGTGGTAGCTTGATTTGTTGCAACTGTGGGACCTCCAGGTTCAATGCGGTTGCACATCAGGTCAGGTAGGTGTGGGTTCTTATGCTTGTGCCACACATGATTGTCCTTGGTCTTGATTCTATCGACATCTAATTCATGTATTGCCTCTCCTGCGGCAGGGAGCAGTGGGCCCCGTTTTCTCTTCCGACATTTGAGTTCTGTAGGACTCAAGTTTTCTTGGCCTGATGTAGTAATTGGGGTAGAAGATGGGAGGAGGTTGTCTGGGTCATCTATACTGTTCACATGCCTAGTGGTAGATGTGGCAGGAAAGGCAGGCAAGTGAGAGGTAGTGGGTGGTGGTGGAGAGAGGGACGCTGATGGTGGTGATGTTACAGAGTCGTGGACGTCGATCAAGTTGTCATCCACGCTGTCTACCTCATCTTCCTGTTCATTTGGGGTCTCATTATCACTTGCCTCATCGTCGGATTGAAATATAAAGCTTTCAATCTCCTCATCAGTGAGGGACTTCCTGGCCATGATATCTGAAAAAAATACATATATATGATGTGGCGTCAACACACACACACACACACACACACACACACACACACACACACACACACACACACACACACAGACCACTGAATAAATTTCACACAAATTTAATATAATGTCATTAGTATTAAATGTGATTTAAATGGAATTTAAAAAACACGTGGTTATGTTTATAACTCACCTAGACAATAACGTGGTGCCAGAAATGGTACCGGCTAACCCGTGGAGAGCCTGGTGCATGCGTGGAGACCGAGACGTGACCGCCCTCCCCTGCCTCCTCGCACACACTGAACGCCTGCAGGTCCAAATCAACTGTCACTGTAACGCGATATGCGCAGATGCAAAAAAACATGATTTTGCGCAGCTACTGGTGCCAGATGTGGTACCACGTTAGTTATCCAGGGTTAAGCTTAACCCTTCCTCCCCTCCCCCCCCAACACACACAGAGATGACATGACCTTCCTAGAGTCAAAGAAACCAGACTAGAGACCAACCTTCAAGAGAACCTCCCCCATCCCTTCCTTATCCACAACCGCATTCCTCCACCACAGCCACCAGCCCCTTTCCCACCACCACAGAACACTTGCCCATTACTCATCCCAGCCTCCCCCCCCACACATAGGTATTAGCAGCCGTCCCATCACCCATGTACCCCAAAGTCATCCATAAGTCCCCTACACTCCCACTCAGCCTTAAGCACAGCCCACTACACTTCCTTCACCCAAATCACACCCCACAGGTACTGTACATATGAGCATTCACCACCGTCAGCCCTTCGCCAGACACAACAGGAAAAGTCTCCCGTTCCTCTGCCCGGCAACCACACATGTTCACGACCAAACAGCCCCCGTCCTGTTCTTGCTCCCCCTGCTCACCCCCTTTTCGTCTCCCTCTTCTCCTCCCTTCTATATACAAACAATGACCCCCCCTCTCCTCTGTTACTAATACCTCCCTTACTTCTCCTTCTTCCCTCCCTCTACACCCCCCCACTCTTCTAAACACAACCTCCCCCCTCACTTCCCCTTCTGCACACCGACAAAGACGCCCACTTCTTCCTTCCGCTCCCCCCTCGCCTTCGTTACCAATGCCTTCCTCAAACTCCCCCCTCCCCCCCGCCACCCCGACTTCCTCCCACACCTGCTTCAGACAGTGAGGGATCGAGGCCAGGGACAACTCGCGTAAATTTATCGTCCCGTCGTTGAAGGCGCGAGCGTTTTGCGTTGACTCCCTCGTTGTGTCGCTTGCACAGATACACGATTACTTTTGTGCGTGTGCGTGTGCGTGTGTGTGTGTGTGTGTGTGTGTGTGTGTGTGCTAATACTGCTAATACACTATACATATCGCCATTCACTACTGCCCACACACATGACTTCATTTACCCCTGCCAACCAACACACCTGACTATTTACCACTGTCACTACATAACATTTCATTCGCTGCTGTCAATTCACATAACCTCATTTACCATCACCAACATAGACAACTTCATCTACCTGGTCCACGCACACAACCTTCAATTAACTCACCTCTACAGCGTACACTTCATTATCCGCTGACATTAATTCACTTCAGAGCAAATTCCAATCAGGCATCAACCGGCCTCCACCAAGCAGCCCTCTATGTTTCCTGGCGAACTTGTAGTATACATCTGTTTGCATCCCATCAGTAGCGTTAAAAGATGTAGATTGTCAACAGGAAGGAGGTGGAGGAGGAGGACGAGGAAGACGGGGAGGGGGAAGGCACGACGTAACCTTTAGGGACACACACACACACACACACACACACACACACACACACACACACACACACACACACACACACACACACACACACACACACACACACACACACACACACACACACACACACACACACACACACACACACACACACACACACACACACACACACACACACACACACACGCACGCTACATAATGGATCTTCGCTCGAGGAAAACTAATTATCGACAATTCCGTGTAGGTTAGTCTCGAGGCATTTGTCAAGTCATTATTCTAAAAGGCTTGGGGAGCGGCGGCGATGGTATTTCTCCATACACACACACACACACACACACATGATCTCTCTCTCTCTCTCTCCATTTCTATATACTGTCACTGTTTTGAGGTTTAAGTTCAGAGAGGAAAGAGACGAATGCAGAAGGACATTTAAGATTCAGAGTCGGTAAATATTAGAAAGTTTGTAAGGTTAAGAGCATGAAAAGAGTATAGAGAAGTAAGAGGAGGAGGAGAAAGTTTAGGGAGGAGGACAAGGAGGATGAGCAGGAGGTGGAGAAAGAGGAGAAGAAAACGGAGGAGACAGATGAATAAGTAATGGAAAAAGGACGAAGTTAAGAATGAGAATTTCTTTTACAAACTTTGCGAAGTGGCGAAGTTTAAACGCTACGTATAAGGTAACACGGGGAGAGAGAGAGAGAGAGAGAGAGAGAGAGAGAGAGAGAGAGAGAGAGAGAGAGAGAGAGAGAGAGAGAGAGAGAGAGAGAGAGAGAGAGAGAGAGAGAGAGAGAGAGAGAGAGAGAGAGAGAGAGAGAGAGAGAGAGAGAGAGAGAGAGAGAGAGAGAGAGAGAGAGAGAGAGAGAGAGAGAGAGAGAGAGAGAGAGAGAGAGAGAGAGAGAGAGAGAGAGAGAGAGAGAGAGAGAGAGAGAGAGAGAGAGAGAGAGAGAGAGAGAGAGAGAGAGAGAGAGAGAGAGAGAGAGAGAGAGAGAGAGAGAGAGAGAGAGAGAGAGAGAGAGAGATAGAGAGAGAGGAGAAGGAGGAGAGAGAGAAGAGAGAAAAGAAGAAGAGAGAGAGAGAGGAAAAAAGAAAGAGAGAAGTAGAGAGCATAAGAAAACAGGAAAACACTTAAGAAGCAGAAGGAAGAAAGGAAGGGAGAAAGAAAAGAAGAGAGCAAGAATGAAGAAGAATTAAGGAAAGGAAGAGAGAGAGAGAGAGAGAGAGAGAGAGAGAGAGAGAGAGAGAGAGAGAGAGAGAGAGAGAGAGAGAGAGAGAGAGAGAGAGAGAGAGAGAGAGAGAGAGAGAGAGAGAGAGAGAGAGAGAGAGAGAGAGAGAGAGAGAGAGAGAGAGAGAGAGAGAGAGAGAGAGAGAGAGAGAGAGAGAGAGAGAGAGAGAGAGAGAGAGAAAATAGAAAATAAATCACGTATTCTTCAATCTCTATCCCGCACATTCCCACTCTCTTCACAATCACGAATGAACAACCACTTCCTTCTCCTCCTCCTCCTCCTCCTCCTCCTCTTCCTTTCCCTAATCCACCTCCCTCACTCCACTCCTTAATCCTCTTCCTCCTCGCCCATTTTTCCTTCCTCTCTCCACACCATCAATACCAGAGCGTCAGGACAACAAATATTACGTTTTCCTCGATGAATATTTTTTTCCTTCAACCTCCGACGCAGGAAAATCAGACTAGACAATGCTCGGTTCAGATTCACACCGATGGGACTCTTTATAGGTGACCGTGTGTGGGGGTGGGGGGGTGGGGGGGCATTGTTCCTTCCTCGCTGGGGTACACATTTATGGACTCCTGAGGGCCGTCACAGAGTTCTTTCTTTTTCTCGTCAGGGTCCATGTACGGTACACTTATAACGGGAGAGAGAGAGAGAGAGAGAGAGAGAGAGAGAGAGAGAGAGAGAGAGAGAGAGAGAGAGAGAGAGAGAGAGAGAGAGAGAGAGAGAGAGAGAGAGAGAGAGAGAGAGAGAGAGAGAGAGAGAGAGAGAGAGAGAGAGAGAGAGAGAGAGAGAGAGAGAGAGAGAGAGAGAGAGAGAGAGAGAGAGAGAGAGAGAGAGAGAGAGAGAGAGAGAGAGAGAGAGAGAGAGAGAGAGAGAGAGAGAGAGAGAGAGAGAGAGAGAGAGAGAGAGAGAGAGAGAGAGAGAGAGACAGATTTATTTTTTAGATAAGCCATTTCCTAGGAATTTATGCGTTTCCCTTTAAACTTTTCTATCCTAGAATATCCATACCTGGCGAGTCCTTACTTCCCTCACCTGTATTCAGAAGTAACACCTTTCACTTTTCTTATACATACAACCCCCCCCCCCCTCCACCACCCCCCGGGGAGTCAGTTGCTGTGTACATAATGAACATTGAAAAGGAAAATGTTGAGGCAGGGAAAAGGAAAATGAGAGTGATGATTTAGTAGCATGAGAATCAGGAGGGAGGGAAAGAGATAAAGAGAAAGGAGGGAGAGAGAAGGGGAGAGCAGAAAGGAAAATAAAGTAGAAGGGGAAAGAACGAAGAGGAAAGATATGAAAGCAAAATAACGTAGGGATAAGGAGAAGCAGAAGGTCGAAGAAAAATATGAAAAAAAAATAGGAAATGGAAGTGGGAAAGGCAATGTTGGGATGATGGAGGAAGGGAGAGAATATGAAAAAAAAAGTAGAGAGAGAAACTGCGAAACACAAGGGAATGATGAGATAAGAGGTGAAAGAAAGGAGAGGATAAGAAAAAAAAAGTAGAGAGAGAAACTACAAAACACAAGGGAATGATGAGATAAGAGAAGGAGGAAGGGAGAGAATAAAAAAAAAGTAGAGAGAGAAACTGCAAAACACAAGGGAATGATGAGATAAGAGAAGGAGGAAGGGAGAGAATAAAAAAAAGTAGAGAGAGAAACTACAAAACACAAGGGAATGATGAGATATGAGATTAAAGAAGGGAGAGGATAAAAAAGTAGAGAGAGAAACAGCAAAACACAAGGGAATGATGAGATAAGAGATGAAAGAAGGAAGAGGATAAGAAAAAGGCAGAGAGAGGAACTACGAAACACAAGAGAATGATGATATAAGAGATAAGAGAAGAGAGTAACAAGGAGAGATGCTAGAGGATGGGAGGGAATGGTACGGTAAGAGAAAGAAGAGAAAGAAAGAGGAGTAGGGAGTGATAACAGAGTAGGTGAAAGATAAAGTAGGTTAAACAGGTAGACAAAAAGAGTAGGAATCAGGAAAAAAAGAATTACCTGGAATGAGTGACGAGGAAAAGACTAAACACTAAAGATCACGAGGGGCAAAGACAGGCCTAAAAAATGACCCTCCTAACGGAATCAAAATGTGGACTCGCCCCTCCAAAGACCGGAAGATTGCAGATGTAAACATTTTTTGACAGGAAGGGCGGGAGGGAGCGAGGGAAGAGTGAGGGAGTGAGAGGGGCGAGAGTGACAGAGGGAGGGAACGAGGGAAGAGAAAGAGCGTGAGAGAAGAGATTGACAGAAGAAGGAAGGAAGTTGAGGAGGGAAGGAGGGAAAGAAGGAAGAGTGAGAGAGCGAGAGAAGAGATTGAAAATGGGAGGAAGGACGCTGAGGAGGGAAGGAGGGAAAGAAGGAAGTGTCAAAGGAAGGAAAGAAGGAAGGAGGCTGAGGAGGGAAGGAGGGAAAGAAGGAAGTGACGAATGGAGGAAGGAAGGAAGGAGGCTGAGGAGGGAAGGAGGGAAAGAGGGAAGTGACAAAGGGTGGAAGGAAGGAAGGAGGCTGAGAAGGGAAAGAAGGAAGAGAAAGAAAGCAAGATAGGAGAGAGATTGAAAGAGAAACGAAGATAGGAAGCTGAGGCGGGAGAGCAAAAGAGAGATGGAGAGAGGAGGGGAGAGAAGAAAAGGGAGATGAAAGGTTATATGGGTGAAAGGAGGAGAAGAGGAAGGAGGCTGAGGAGGGAGACCAAAAGAGAGAGAGAGAGAGGAGGGGATGGAAGAAAAGGGAGATGAAAGGTTGCATATGTGAAAGGAGGAGAAGAGGAAGGATATGAAACTTGAAGCGAGTGTTAAGATGAGAAGGGAAGCTTAGAAAAGGAAGGAGAGGGAGGGTCTATTCAGGAGCGGGGAGGCGGAGAGAAAAGGAGAACTAGAGGGAGATGAAGAGACAGGAGATACAAGAATGAGAGGAAGAAGGAAGAGGAGCAGAAGAAGAGAAGAGATGAAGAGAAACACGAAGGAGATGATGACGAGAGGAAGAAGGAAGAAGAGCAGGGAGAAATAAAAAGAGAAGGAAGATAAAGGGAGGCGTGAAGGACGATGATGAGGAAGACGGAAAAGGATCAAAGAAAAAAAGAAGAGAAGAGAGATGAAGGGAAGCGAGGGGCGAAAATGAGAAGGAGAAAGAAGACGAGTAAGCATCGTAAAGAGAAGGGTACTGGAGAGGAGACCATGAAAGATGAGAAGAAGGAGGAGGAGGAGGAGGTACGGATAATATTAAACTTGAATGAGGAAGTTGATAAAAAGGATTAAATAGGTGAACACTGAATTGGCGTATTATAATTATATCGAAGTTAAAAGATAAAGTAGAGCTACCCAAAGTTACTGCAAAATAATATCTGGAACACAAAATAGCTAATTGAATAAAAATGAGCGCATATATAATCCATCCAGCCATTATAGTTTCTCCCTCCTTGGTCACGCGCGCATCCCAAAGAATCATTAATCTTTCATCTTTCCTTTCCTTCCTTCCTATCTCCTCTTTTTTATCTCCTCCTCTTCCTCCATCTCTTTGTTTCTTGCCTCCACCTTCCGCTCCCTTCCAGTTTTTCTCTTCGTTTTTATCTTCCTTCCTTCCTTCCTTCCTTACTTTTTTTTCTGATTTTCTTCCTCTCTGACTATCTGACTGTCCGTGTGTGTGTTTGTGTGTCTGTTTGTCTGTCTATCTGTCTGTCCATCTGTCAATCATTCTTCCCTTCCTTCCCCTACTAAAGTTATTCATATCCTTCTTCCCCTCTGCCTTCCCTCCCCTTCCCTTCCCTTCCCTTCCCTTCCCTCCCTTCCCTTCGCTTCCCTTCCCTTCCCTTCCCTTCACTTCCCTTCCCTTCCTTCCCCTTTCTCACCCGCGGCCAGGAGAAGAGAGGAGAGAGAAGAGAGGGAAAGTGAAAGGACAGGTAAGGATGCTGGAGTATAACAATTTACCTGTGCCATATCAACAACAACATCAAAAACAAAAATAAACAACAATAACAGAAGCACAACAACAAGAACAAAGACATCAACCAACAACAACACAACAAGAAACACAAAACTAAGAACGAAGACAAATTTACAACATTAACAACAACAGTGACAGCGACAACAAACTGCGTAAGACCTTATTTACGTTCTTCTGAAGGCGCGGGACGAATTTGTTTACTTATTGTCCTTGAGGAAGCAGAGGCGGTGGCGAGCGAACAGGCACTGACGGATAAAGAGGAAGAGAAAGAGGAGAAAGAGGAGTAGCAATGGTAAAGGATAAAGAGGAAGAGGAAGAGGAACAAGACGGATAGTAGTAGTAAAGAAGGGCAAGAAGGAGACGCAGAATTATAAACAGGAATACGAAGGAATCAATGAATGGGGCAGATTTCTTTGTGTGTGTGTGTGTGTGTGTGTGTGTGTGTGTGTGTGTGTGTGTGTGTGTGTGTGTGTGTGTGTGTGTGTGTGTGTGTGTGTGTGTGTGTGTGTGTGTGTGTGTTTATGGGAGTGAAAGAGATGAGAGATGCAGGTTTAATCAAGAAAGAAAGAAGAGAACAGAAGCAGAAAAGAATGACGAGGAAAGAGACGCAAGGTGATAAACAGAAAATCAAAATGAAATATGAAAGGGATACAATAGTTTTTTCTTCTTCAGGGGCGATAAGAGAAGTAAAGAAAAAGTTTAAAAAAAGGAAGATAGGAATGACGAGCCAGGAGATGGAAAATATGACGCCAAGGGAAATGAAGGAGAATGATGGGAAGAAGAAAAAGAAGGCGAGATAACGGAAGCAAAAGATGATGAAAGGGTGAATGAAGAGGGGAGGAAATAGCTGTCAGACTGTGCCGTTGAAATGATGAAGAACAAAAGAAAAGAACAGAGAAGGTAAAGAAATATAGGGAAAGGAGAGAAAGGGAAAAAATGGAGATGTCAAAATGGAGAAATACCTGAGATTAAAACAAAATATATGGATGGAGAGAAATGTGGAGAAGAAGAATAAAGAGATGAAAGAAAAGGAAGAGGAAGATAGAGAAGAAGACGCATGAAAAAAAAAACGATGTATAAAAACTTAGACGAAAAAGAAAGGAGAATAAAGTAAGAGGAGAATATAGTGCCGAACAAAGTAAGGGATGAAGAGTAGAGAGAAAAGGAGGGATGGAAGTAAGAGAAGGAAGGAGGACGAAAAGAAAAGTGGTTGATAGATATGTGGAGTGGCGCGGATGTAACGAAGAAGGAGGAGAGTGGAGGTAAGGTGGAGGAGGATGGGGAGTAGGGAGGAAGGGAGGAGAGAAGTGTCAAGGTATTGGAGTGGTGGGTAGATGTGTGAGGCCGTGTGGGTGTAACGCGGGAGGAGAGTGGAGGTTAGGTAAAGGCGAACAAGGAGAAGGGAAGGAGGGACGGGAGGGAAAAGAGAAGGTATCAATCAAGGCAGCAAGGTGATAGGTATATATATGGTGTCGTGTGGGTGTAACGAGGGAGAAAGGAGCGCGGAGGAGGAAAATAGGGAGGGAGGGAGGGAGGAGAGAGAGAAGAGACATGTCAAGGTGTGAGCGGTGGGTGTCTGGCATGTGGGGGCGCCTCAGGCTGTTTGTCACTTACCTGTCAGGTGTACAGGTGAGGATGCCTAGCGGGGAAGTGTATATCACCTCGCTCGACGGTAACTATTTCGTTTTGTTTGACGCCGAGTCACGCGAGGCACCACAACGACCTGCCTCCCTATCCCGCCACGCCCCGACAATTGCTCGATGAACCTTACCTGGATAAATAGAAAAGGCTTTGTGGCTGTCAGAACAAAAATACTTATACCAGATTCATTCCAATGTAGGATATGATAATGTATAGTTGTATTGTAACCAGCTGCTATTTATAAATGAAGTATATACACCTATCAAACCTAGTGCAATATAACGTTATACAAAACTATTATACAAAACGTGTCACAGTGTATGAATAACATTGTGGCAATCTAAAATAAAAATCGCTGTATCGACCCCGATGCACTGTATAGAAAAGCTGAGTATTTTTAGCCTGCGGCAGTTCATGAATATGTATTTGAACCAAAGTAACAAGTTGCAATCTAAAAATGGAATTGGAAACCCGCTGCAATGCATAAAACGAGCGGCGTCTTCTTAATCTTATCCAGTGAATATGATAAGTAAACATATATGTATAATTTTTACTCTGAAAAATATCTTTCAAACAACAACAACAAAAGAAAAAGAATGTCTTGCAATCTTGAAAAATCGCAATTTTCTTTAATAATAAAAAAAAAAAAATCTGGCTGATGGTATTTTGTTGATGCCTAAAACAACAAGTGCAATGCATCGCTCTCTCCCTCTTCCTCCTTTTGCCTCACTCTCAAAACTGTACTAACTGAGGAAACAAACTTTATCTTACTCGTAAACTTTATTCCGCTTACGTTCGCACACAAACCTCCCCCTCTCTCGCCCCTCAAAAATCCAGTGACTACGTTTTCCTCTTTTTCTACACATAGTTCAGAAAGAAAGTCTCCTCGTCGGTCTTTGTTCCCAAGTCGACAATCTGTAATTGGTGTCGTTAGTCAACCTTCGCGGTCGCTGTACTTTTGGCCGAAGAAACCTTTTTAAGGATGTCGTGATGAATGCCTTTAATCTCGCCCCAAAACTTTGACCTCAAAACTCATCCCAAAAGAAATTAAAGAACCGTCCCAGAAGAAAAGGAAATATATAAGACGAAAGAAAGAGCGGGAGAATGTTGCCAAGAAATAGAAAGATAGAAGTTTAGAGATAAGGTAAAGTCCTGCGAGGGAGGAAGAGGAGGAAGAGTAAGAACAGAGAGGGGAATGAGGTAGATGAAGCAAAAGGAAAGGGAAAGATGAAGCTAGAAAATGTTACAAAGAAATAGAAAATAGAAATAGACAAGGCAAAAGATAAGAGAAAGTGCTGCTCGGAAGAGAGGAGATCGAATAAGAACAAGAGAGGAAGAAGGTAGAAGAAACAAAAGGAAAAGTCGAAAAAGTCGTCAGGGGAAAAAGAAGGAAAGAAAGAACAGTGCTAAAATAAAAGTGCTAAAAGGAAAAAGCAGAAAAGAGTTAAAAAAAGAAGCGAGAAAGTGCACGAATAAGAAAAATTGAGAGGAAACAGAACACTCATGAGAGACAGAAAGAGAGAAGGAAAGAAGAAAGCTAAAGGGACGCTGGGGGAAAGAATCACTAAAAATGAAAAAAAATACACGGAAATGAACAGTGAAAAAAAAAAAAAACTAGAAAATGTAAGAATGAAAAAGCGAAAGAAAGGGACAAGAGATGGTCAGAAAATGTTGGGAGAAGGAGATAAACAAAAGTGAAGATGGCGGTGAAGCAAAAAAAGAAAAAGAAAACAAGGGAAAGAAAAAGGAACACTTGCAAAATAAGAATACCTGGTCAAGTTTTTCTATCTGCTTGTCCTCGGCAGTTACCTAACAAGGCCACATCACAAATTACACCACAGCTACCTTCCCTTATTTAACAAACCCACATAAACTAAGGAAGAGGGGGAAGAGGAGACGGAGGAAAATATTTTACTGTCTTTCGTGTGGGAGAGGAGACAGGTAAAAATATATTGCGTGTGCCTTCAGGGAGTGCAAGAAAGCGTAGAATTAGATCCGACTCTGTATTACCTATGGAAGCTTGTTGACATCTAACTGCATTCCTCCTTATATTGAACCTATACATTGGCTTCACTCTGTCCCTCTATGGCCTAGAGAAACAGACACACAAACAGACTCACACACAGACACAGACAGGCTCGCGAGAAGGAAATTCGAGGTAGAATTGTCCAATGGAGAGAGAAAAGGCAGCGACAGAAGCCAGCCAATCCAAGTGAAGGTAAAAATGACAGATGAAAGCAATTTATGGAGAGGGAGACAGGGGAGGAGAATAATGGCCTGCGAGATGGAATACTGGAGGCTGCGGACGAGGAGGTGAAGGGGAGGTGCGGGCGAACCAGTGGTGGTGGTGATAGTGGTGGTGGTGGTGGGGTGGTGACGAAGAGGTGGTGGTGATAAAGGGAGGGGAAGACAAGGTAGTAATGGTGGTGATGGGGATGAAGAGAGGTCCGAAAGAGGTGTTGAAGAGGAGGTGAGGACGAGGGGATAAAGAAAAGGTGCGGTGGTGTTGAAGGTGGTGGTGTTGTGGTGGTGGTGATGGAGAGATCCGTTCGAGGTGGTGAATTAGAGGTCAAGACGAGGTGATGTAGGCGAGGTGCAGACGTGGTGTTGTTGGTGGTGATGAAGAGAAGTGTTGATAGTGCTTTAGTGGTGGTGGTGGTGGTGGTGGTGGTGAGTGTAGCTATGAACGAAACGAAAACGACTGTGATGAACGCCGTGTCATGACTAATTCTCTCGTCTTGGTAGAAGCAACCAAGACAAATGTTCGTTCAGGGAGTGGCGAAACAGAAAGCGAAACCAGGCAGAGTGGAAATTCACAAAACAACAAGAAACGTCAAATTTCTGGGCGTGAAAAACTGAGAATGAAACAGACTCGTGGAAATTAATGCAAAAACATGAGAAATATATGTTTGTGTTCCTGTTCAGGAGGGCGAGAGAAAGAGAAACCAGGCAGAGGAAATTAACATCAAACCTCCCTACCAACATCAGGGAGAACAGGGATGACCAAGCCATATGTTTAGGGACACTTGCCTCGTTGGTGGACAGTGCCCAAGAGCAACATGTTTGTGTGTTGGGGGACTTCAATACTGCTCCCGGCACCCCCTTCTTCAGTGACCTACAACACATGTGTGAGGACCGGGACATGGTGGTGGCTGAAGTGAGGACGCTCCCCCCCAACGAGCTACACTCACGTCAACATAGGGTGCCTCTCTCGCACCTGGCTTGACCATGTAGTGCTATCACCATGTCTGCACAGTGCGTTGGATGGGTGCACAATTCTATACGACAGTGTCTCCTCTGACCATTTTCCTCTCTTATTTGGGCTAAAAATTAATGGGCTTCCTGCCTTGACACATGTCAGGTAGGAAAGGGTGGCAAGGGTTAAGTGGGATTTTCAGGACACAAGGAAAAGAGAGGAGTATGGTCGGGTGGTGACAGAGTTGCTGAGAGACATTGCCATTGATCCTGTCAGGTTATGCTCCTTCCAGAGTACTTGTCTTGTCAGCGGGCATCATGACGCCATCGACAGGCTGCATCAGCCGTCGGTGGGGTGCATGGTGCGGGCTGGTTAGAGAGTATTCGGTACGTGTAGGAGGAGATGGAGGCAGATTCCTGGCTGGAATGAGGTGGTGCGGAAGGCCCACGGTGTTGCCAGGGAGTCCTTCCTGGAGTGGAGGGCCGGCGGCAGTCCACGCTGGGGCCCACAGGCAGAGAGAATGAGGCGCACCAGGGTCAGATTCAAGCTGTGCCTTCGGTGGTGCAGGGCTCATGAGGAGCAGCTCCGAGCTCAGGCGCTGGCTGCCCAGCTAGCTGACGGTGACACAGCCGGCTTCTGGCGCGGCCTACGAGCCCTGTCCCCGGACTCTCACACGCTCCCCTTACGTGTGAATCAAGCCGTGGGGGAGGAGGACATTGCCACAATGTGGGGTGACCACTTCGAAGGTACCCTGAACTGTGTGGCAGACGTGGAGAGTGAGAGGGCCCTCCGGAGCAAGCTGCGCGGGGTGACGCTGGAGGGCTTTCGCAGTGTCGACCACGGTGAACTGAGGGAGATACTGCTGATGCTCTCCAACAGCGAGGCGCTGGGTGTTGATGAGCTTCCCTCTGGCGCCTATAAGTATGCACCTCCCAGCCTAGTCTCTTGGCTCTGCCTCTTTATCAATCACTGCATCTACCATCAATACATACCCTCTTAGGTCTTAGCAGTGCAAATAGTTAGTTCCCTTGCTAAAGAGCAAGGTTAAAAACCCTGCTCTCTCTAGCAACTATAGGCCCATTGCCATTGCGACTGCCTTGTCAAAAGTGATTGAGAAGGCAGTGCTGCACCGCCTAGAGGCCTGCCTGAACACGCTGGACAATCAGTTTAATTTACAAGAAAGGGCACGGCACTGATATGTGTGTGTGGACGATGAAGAATATCATTGAGTACTACACCTCCAGGGGCTCACCTGTCTACCTTTGCTTCCTTGACGCCAGCAAGGGCTTTGACAGAGTGAACTACTGGAAGCTGTTTAATAAACTGCTTGTCAGGGGAATTCCTGGGTACATTGTCAAGCTCCTAATGTACTGGTACACTACCCAGGAATTTGCTGTAAAATGGGGGGGCTTCCGCTTCGCTGCCATTTAAGACAGCCAATGGTATTCGCTAGGGAGGGATCCTGTCTCCCTACCTGTACAGCGTCTACACGGATGATCTCACTGCCGCTCTGCGTGACACAGGCACAAGCTGCCACTTACATGATAGGTGCATCAATTCGCTGAGTTATGCTGATGACATGGTACTGATGGCGCCCACAGTGGAGGCTCTGCAGGATCTTATTGGAGTGTGTCAGGCGTATGCTGCCACGCACGATATTGTCTACAACACCACCAAGACAGAGTGCATGGTAGTGCCGCCGCCACGCTCCAGGGTGGCCTACCAGACATCAGCGTGGGTAAGTGGGAGTGCAGTTGCATTTGTGGATAGATTCACATACCTGGGCCATGTCATCAACAGGGAACGGACCGATGATGATGACATAAAGAAGCAGACCATGAAGCTCACAGTCATCGGCAACATGCTGCGGAGGAAATTCTCCTTCTGCAGCACGGAGGTGAAGTAGGAGTTATTCAGGAGCCACTGCTACTCTCTTTACTGCAACTCGCTGTGGTCGCGGTATAGGGCTGCCTCCATGAATCGTCTTAGGGTCTGTCATAACGACATCCTCAAGCGGCTTCTGATGCGTCCTAGATGGACTAGCTCCTCCTTGACCTTTACTAAGCACGGGATGAACTGTCTGGCTGTGCTGTGTCGCCACGCAGCGTACAGTATTAGGAGTAGAGTGGAACAATCTGGGAACTCCATCATCACCTCGTCAGACAGAGCTCTGCCTATGTATGTGGATCTATGCGGCGGGAATAGCTGGGCCTTATGTACGTGTAGATTGTGCTTAAGTGTGCCGTGCACACGCATGTATAATCATTAAGCTGTCTTTTATTTGAGTGTATAATTATGTATCTCGATTTTGTTCTCGTTCGTTTACTTGTCCTGTTCTTTATATACGCCGATGTGCAAAATTATTATTATTATTATTATTATTATTATTATTATTATTATTATCCGGTGAAAAGGCCATAATGCGGGTGGCAGGAATCGTTTTGTTATGTTATTTTCGATGAATATGATAAAATAATGACATATCAATGTATTCTAGTGCACCTGGCAACCTCTCCTCGGCCCACTTTACTGCCTCCCACTCAGATGAATTGGTGCCTGAGGGAGAACAGCTTTGTTTACACCGCGACTTTCCTTCATGGGTTCTTGCTAAGTCATTAAAGCATTTGCTATTGCCCTGAAGCCTTTCGCTGTGGAGAAGAATCGCCGAATGGCAGCTTATGCAAGGAAAACGCAAATAACAGGTACGCGCCAACACTTTCAAATTCAAGTGCCCCGCCACTACAAGATCGTTCACCACCACCACAACCGCCAAACCAATCGTTGCATTCAAAAGTATGGTTGAAATGCATGAAAGTCAAGTATGTAGGATACTTTAGAGTGAAATTTGCCACCCAAGTGACAGTGATATAACACACGCTATGACACGAAAATGGAAAATCTTTTATCGACGTTTTCTCAGAACTTGGGGTATTAATACATAAAATGCATCTCCTCTAGTTTTTGCGCAATTACCATAAAAAATAAGGTTAAGAACACGGCATGTTATAGAACAAAGTTAGTAAAAATAATAAGTGCAAATAAGTCCTAATTGCAAATTTTCTATATTTTGTGAGTACATGAAAATGTTTCAAAAATGTATATTACTAACTTTTTTTAAGAAGGCCATAAATTAGTTTGTGTGCAAAGGACAAAATATGGCGCAAAAATGGCGGAGTAGATAGCCTTGCCTTAAAAAAAAGTAAACAATTATTAAAAAGAAAAAAATCACAAGTCGTTCAATTTTCAGGAATAATGATCAGGGTATTCTTCTTCATAACATAAATCGAAATCAAGACCCTCGGGCTATTTATATAAAGAGGCAGATTATCCCCTTAAGTCGTAGCCTGATGGTGTAAAATTCGAAAGAATTGTGGTCGTTGTCACGAGAACAAGTTATGTCGATGCGCAACATCCACCTGATGGGGAACTGTACACCCACCGTATCATTCTGTTGTTCCAATGTGTCGAGGCTTAGGCAAAAAATGTGATGTACTCACCGTCATATAAACGACTGTGTTCCCGAAATTCTTCCCCGCCTTATTGGTGTTGACTAGGTCGCCGTCTAGAAATTTGGTCGAGTTGAAATTAATGTAAACTACTGATTGAACCATCACTCTGAATACATAACAATGTTACCAATTATCTAAAAAAGTACAATTTGCCAATTCACACACACACACACACACACACACACAAACGCATCCACCCCTCTTCCCGCCTTCACACACACACACACACAAACGCATCCACCCCTCTTCCCGCCTTCACACACACACACACACACACACACACACACACACACACACACACACACACACACACAAACGCATCCACCCCTCTTCCCGCCTTCACACACACACACGAAAGCCAACATATTAAGCAGGGGCATATCCATGGCTTGATTAATTCATAACTCCTCTGATAAATAAAATCAATCGCGTTAATTGGCATCAGGTTACATAGCCATTAATTTGGTCAAATATATCCATAGTACTTTTGTAGAGAAGTCTTACCAGCACGATATTCCCTAATTGAGAAGCGTGGCTATTTTCCCAACAAACTTTTTTTGTGATGGTGGTGCCGCTGCATCTTTAATCATTGATATTATCATTAATGTTAATGTCATTATTGTTACTGAATCGTTATTGTTATTATTATCAATTATCGTCATCATTACCATCATCATCATCACAATAATAATAATAATAATAATAATAATAATAATAATAATAATAATAATAATAATAAAAATAAATAATAACCAAATTGTTAATAATAATAATAATAATAATAATAATAATAATAATAATAATAATAATAATAATAATAATAATAATAATAATAATAATAATAATAATAATAATAATAATAACTATTATCATCATAATTATAATAATAATAATAATAATAATAATAATTATTATTATTATTATTATTATTATTATTATTATTATTATTATTATTATTATTATTGTTTTATTCCTTATTCATATCATAACTATTACTATTATGGTTATTATTAATACTAGTAGTAGTAATAATTAATTAACTAATTCAAGTTTCCTTTCTGGCCGATCTATTTCTGCTGTGGTGGACGGCCACCGTTCTTCCCCTTAGCCAGTGTGGTTCTTAACCTTTTTCAACATATGCACCCATTTCAAATGAACAGTCTGTTCTTGCATCCCCTGAATCGATGAAATACAAAGAAATGCTAAAATACAAAGTTGATGCCATGTATATTAATAACAAAACCACGTGTTATTTTTTAATAATTTTTGACAAAGCTTACAATCTTCCGTGATTGTCTACTCCAGACAGGGGAAATTTACCCAATTCCCCATCTTTGCACGCCTAATTCACAAGGCAATTTTTTCTTTGAATGCAGCCAATTTTTCGCTTACAATCACAATGTTAAGTCCCTTTCCCTGCAGAGAGAGGTTGAGTTCATTGTTTGCTGAGAACACATCAGTCAAAAGGGTAAGCATTTGAAAAAAACTGTGCTCATTGAAATATCTAGCCAGTTCTTGTACCCGTTCACGGAGAAACTGATGAATTTCTCCTCTCAGTTCAAACACACGAGATAGCACAAGACCACGCGACAACCACCTCACTTCAGTATGATACAAAAGAACAGTGTGGTTCTGGCCCACTCCTCACAAAGTGACTGAAACAATCGATGATTTACACTGTATATATATATATATATATATATATATATATATATATATATATATATATATATATATATATATATATATATATATATATATATATATATATATATATATATATATATATATATTGCTATAGCAGTGTTCTGAGCTAGAGATACACTTAATCTGGTATTGCTGCATTGATGAGAAAAGAAATTCCTAATCTGAAAATCACACTGCTTTCTTCATCATCACGCTCATGTAGCAAGGACTTGCCCCCAAACCTGAAGAACACTTTGGATATTTGTGTTAAGGTTGTGAACCTAATTCGTAGCCGTGCTGTTCTGGAAACTTTTTTTTTTTTACAACAAAGGAGGCAGCTCAAGGGCACACAAAAAAAGGAAACAATAATATAAAAAAAAGCCCGCTACTCGCTGCTCCTAAAAAGAATCAAAAGAGGTGACCGAAACAGAGGTCGATTTCGGGAGGAGAGGTTTCCTGATACCCTCCTCTTCAAAGAGTTCAAGTCGTAGACAGGAGGAAATACAGATGAAGGAAGATTGTTCCAGAGTTTACCAGCGTGAGGGATGAAAGAGTGAAGATGCTGGTTAACTCTTGCATAAGGGGTTTGGACAGTATAGGGATGAGGATGAGTAGAAAGTCGTGTGCAGCGGGGCCGCAGGAGAGGGGAAGGCATGCAGTTAGCAAGTTCAGAAGAGCAGTCAGCGTGGAAATATCGATAGAAAACTGAAAGAAAGGCAGCATCGCGACGGAATTTAAGAGGTAGAAGACTATCAGTAGGAGGAGGAGAGCTGATGAGACGAAGAGCCTTAGACTCCACTCTGTCCAGAAGAGCTGTGTGAGTGGAGCCCCCCCACACGTGAGATGCATACTCCATACGAGGGCGGACAAAGCCCCTGTATATGGATAGCAGCTGCGCGAGGGAGAAGAACTGGCGGAGACGATACAAAACGCCCAACCTCGAGGAAGCTGATTTAGCGAGAGAGATGTGAAGTTTCCAGTTGAGATTTTGAGTAAAGGATAGACCGAGGATGTTTAGTGTTGAAGATGGTGATAGCTGAGTGTTGTCGAAGAATAGGGGATAGGTGTTTGGAAGATTGTGTCGAGTTGATAGGTGGAGAAATTGAGTTTTTGAGGCATTGAAGGACACAAGGTTCCTTCTGCCCCAATCGGAAATGATAGCAAGGTCTGAGGTTAAGCGTTCTGCAGCCTCCAGTCTGGAGTCGTGTACTTCCTGTTGAGAGGGTCTTCTATTGAAAGAAGTTGAATAATGCAGAGTGGCGTCGTCGGCGTATGAGTGGACAGGACAGTTTGTTATGGAAAGAAGATCATTGATGAATAACAGGAAGAGAGTGGGTGATAGGACAGAATCCTGTGGAACACCATTGTTGATAGGTTTAGGGGAAAAACAGTGACCGTCTACCACCGCAGAGATAGAACGGCCGGAAAGGAAACTGGAGATAAAGGAACAGAGAGAAGGATAGAATCCGAAAGAGGGAAGTTTAGAAAGCAAAGAATGGTGCCAGACACTATCGAAGGCTTTCGATATATCTAGCGCAACAGAGAAAGTTTTCACCGAAACAGCTAAGAGAGGATGACCAAGAGTCAGTTATGAGAGCAAGAAGATCGCCAGTAGAACGCCCCTTGCGGAACCCATACTGGCGATCAGATAGAAGGTTAGAAGTAGAAAGGTGCTTTTGAATCTTCCGGTTAAGGATTGATTCAAAAGCTTTAGATAGACAGGAAAGTAAAGCTATAGGGCGGTAGTTTGAGGGATTGGAACGGTCACCCTTCTTAGGCACAGGCTGTACAAAGGCATACTTCCAGCAGGAAGGAAAGGTAGATGTTGATAGGCAGAGACAAAAGAGTTTGACCAGGTAGGGTGTCAGCACGGAACCACAGTTTTTAAGGACAATAGGAGGCACTCCATCAGGTCCATAAGCCTTCTGAGAGTTGAGGCCAGAGAGGGCATAGAAAACATAATTTGGAAGAATCTTAATAACAGGCATAAAGGAGTCAGAGGGGGGATGAGTAGGAGGAATATGCCCAGAATCGTCCAAGGTGGAGTTCTTACAGAAAGTTTGAGCGAAGAGTTCAGCCTTAGAGACAGATGAGACGGCAGTGCTGCCGTCAGGGTTAAGGAGAGGAGGGAAAGAGGAAGAAGTGAAATTGGAGGAGATATTTTTGGCTAGATGCCAGAAGTCACGGGAAGAATTAGAAGAAGCAAGGTGTTGACATTTTCTATTGATAAAAGAAGTTTTGATAAGTCGGAGAATAGATTTGGCACGACTCCGGGCTGAAATGTAAAGGTCATAGTTAGCGGGAGTTCGAAGGCTCTGGAACCTTTTGTGAGCTGCCTCTCTATCTTTAATAGTGTTAGCCTTTTTGTTAGCTGTTTTTAAGTGTTTATGTTTAAGGCGCGAACTGTTATCTCACGTCAGGTCCGGTGTACCGTTGCCTGCTTTCTCCAGTTGATTGAAGTGGTTGAGACAACACAATAGCCTTTACTTAAGTGAGGTGTATTATGTGTTGGCCAAGCGGAGCCGTTAAGTTCACTTTGAGTTCACTTAATTTTCTCTCTCTCTCTCTCTCTCTCTCTCTCTCTGGTTGATTAAACAGTTATATTGGCTTTTTAACTATATTAACAGTCTTACATAATAGTTACAGGATTTTGTGGACGAGTCGTACGCACACCCCGAGCAGTCCTCTGCTCTCGCCCGCCGCCCGCTAATACCTGCCGGCTTCTCGGCGTTGCAGGAGCAGGCCGGTGCAGCAGGCTTGCTGAATCAACACCGTTCCCACGGCAAGGCGCAACTCCTAAGCACAACGTAGCATCTATGTGTTATTAAACATCCTGGCGCGGCTGTGCCATGGCGTTACGACACATTCACATGTACATTATAATATACACATTACAATAGCACGAGCACAAGCACAATTAAACCAAGGCTTTTTAGCATGAGGAGTAGAGAAATAACGTGGAATGTATGCCTCCATTCCAGAGACAATCACCTCTGTGATGCGCTGGGCACACACAGAGGGGTCTCAATTCTGGAAGTAGTAATCATTCCACGGGAAATCGGAAAAATACATCCGCAGGTCGTCCCATCGAGCTGAAGCAAAATGCCAGAAGCATCGCCTCTTCGGTGGGTCCAGAGGATGTACAGGAGCGATAGGACAGGAAACAGAAATAAGGTTATGATCGGAGGAGCCCAACGGAGAGAACAGTTTGACAGAGTAAGCAGAAGGATTAGAGGTAAGGAAGAGATTTAGAATGTTGGGCCTGTCTCCAAGACGGTCGGGAATACGTGTGGGGTGCTGAACCAACTGCTCTAGGTCGCTGAGGAGAGCAAAGTTGTAGGCTTGTTCACCAGGCTGGTCAGTGAAAGAGGATGAAAGCCAAAGCTGGTGGTGAACATTGAAATCTCCGAAGATGGAGATTTCAGAGAAGGGAGAGGAGTCAAGATGTGTTCCACTTTAGAATTCAAATAGTCAAAGAATTTTACATAAGACACTGAGTCGCCTGCGCCAAAGGTTCTACTGGGTTGGCATGAGGAAGGACGTGGAAGAATGGTGTCACGCGTGTGAGGTGTGCTGTGCAATGAAGGGCCCCAAGAAGCGTCACCGTGCCCCATTGCAACTATACCAGGTTGGAGCCCCCATGGAACGGGTGGCAGTGGATATAGCAGGACCCTTGCCTCTAACGACGAACGGAAATAGGTACATCTGCGTCACAATGGATTACTTCACCAAGTGGCCGGAAGCCTACGCCATCCCTGACCAGGAAGCCACTACCATCGCCAAGGTTTTGGTGGAGGAATTCTTCTGTCGCTTCGGTGTGCCTAACGAGCTCCATTCCGACCAGGGAAGGAATTTTGAGTCAACAGTCCTTGCTGAGTGCTGCAAGCTTCTGGGTATCAAGAAGACCCGGACCACCCCTCTGCACCCACAGTCAGATGGAATGGTGGAGAGGTTTAATTGGACGTTGGGCCAGGAGTTGGCCAAGCAGTTCAACAATGATCAGTCTTCATGGAATCAGAAGCTGCCTGCGCTTCTCATGGCCTACAGGTCTGCCGCCCACAAAACTACGGGGTATTCACCGGCAAAGCTGATGTTTGGACGTGAGCTGCGATTGCCGGTGGACCTACTGACAGGAAGGCCTCCTGGGGAAAGCCTTCCAAGGGACGCCTCCAGTTTTGCCCGTCAACTAGAGGAACGGCTGGAAGAGGTGCACCATCAAGTCCGAGGTGCCTTGAAGTTCTCCGGGGAGGCCATGAAGCGCGGTTACAATATGAGGGCAAGCCACGTTGACTTCAAGGAAGGAGACCAAGTCTGGCTTTACAACCCGCAGAGGAAGAAATGACAGTCTCCGAAGTTACAGAGCCCCTGGGAAGGCCCTTACACTGTGCTAGAACGCCTCTCCGACTTGACTTACCGAATCCGGAAGAACGGAAAGGACCAAGCCGAAAGTTGTCCACGTCAACCGCCTATGGAGGAACCACGGTTCGGGAAACTACACCTGGAACAACTACAGACACCCAGCAGTCGACGAAAACGCAAGGGACGTCCAGGACCGAGAGGAGGTCGACGACGACATAGGTCTTCTGGACCTTTCAGCCGAGGAAGATAACCTCCCGGCTTCGGCAGATGTTCCAGGGACACCCCAAGAAGCGGACGACGACGAGGCGCACCAGGAGACAGACGCGCAGGAGGCACCGAGCAGAAGACAGAGACAACGCAGGCGTCCACAGCGATACGACGATTATTATGTTTTTGATGTTTGTATATAGTTAAGTGTGTGATCGGGACGATCACAATTAAGAGGGGGGGATAGTGTTGTGCTGGAAGCTTCCCCCGGCGTCCATAGGCTTCTAGAAGGCTCCAGGAGAAGCGAGCAGGGGTGCGGGGAGCAAAGCCTCGGCCGCGCCCCGCGGGGCGCGGCCAGGCGCCAGGCGGGAAGTGTTGCCAACTCGCACATACTTTAGCTACATGTTCTTGTGTGATCTGAAATATACTGTAACATTCTAGACTGTACTGTTCTGGATATATATAGGAGAAGAGGGCGAGAGGAGCCCTCGTCCCAGTCATAGTAAGCTAGTGGTAAGTGAAGAGTCAGAGTGAAGTGTACTACTAAGGAAGAATATTAAACTACAGAAGCTGTGCAAAGTGTTTACATATCTCCCTCCCACGGAGTCTCCTGACGGCGACACGGAACCCAAGTAACACGTCCGGCATAACACTATATTCAACAAGCCGATCCTCCACCCCGATTCTAGGCAACTCAGTCACCCTGCTGGCAGGCTGGTATCTGGCAACTACGAGTGAAGAAAGCTGCTACAACTCTGTTATAGTAGACACTATTAACAAAAGGGCATAGAAAAGCAAAGTCAGGGGAAGAAAAGAACAGAAAAACACCTTGGTTCAGGGTGAAATATATAAGTGTGCACTGTGAAGTGACTAAGTGCATGGTGTGAAGTATAGAAGTGTTGAGAAGAAGGACATGAGAAGCGCGGGACACACTCG
>NC_066534.1:4355445-4375445 GCF_024679095.1 Eriocheir sinensis
CGTCGCCGTCCTTTATCTCAGGACAGTTAGATACTTGCTTTATGCTCTCTCTCACTATCGTCTCTTCCCTGCCGAATCTTTCTTCCAGTCTACTTAGTGCCGTCTTGTACCCTGTTTCTTCTGGCAAGTGTTTACAGTTCCTCACTATCTTTTTGGCGAGTCCTGACGTGTACTTATCCAGATACCTGAGCTTCTCTTTGTTACTCGTGATCTTGTCATTGATCACTCCATGAAAGGTTTCGATGAAACCTGGGTACTCATAGGAGTCCCCATCGAATACGGGTATCTCCTCTCTAGGCATTAATCCCTTTAAGTTACTAATTATCAAGTTGTGCGTCAGTTGTTCGTCTCTTACTTTAGTGGACTCCCGGGAGGTGCGATCTTCCTGCGTAGCTAACACGGCCTGACGACGGTCGGCACCTTGTGAGTCGATGTCCGCGCGACTAGATGGGCCTGTCGGGGGAGCGGTTCCCGTATCTTCTACAGACGCTTTTGGCGAAACTACTTCGCTATTTTCCTGAACAACTGACTTGGCTTGACGACGGTCGGTGCCTGAAGGGTTCGTGGTCTGGCTACTAGGAGTTCCTGTATGGGATGCAGTTACCGTATATTCTATCGGTATTCTTGGCTGGAAAACCTCAGCGCCGGCGTTAAGTTCTCGCAACTCAACAGCTGATCCTGACGCTCTGCTCACCACGCTTGGCGTTCCTTCACCCCTACACGACACTCCTCTTGTGCTCATGACTTCAGCACGGAATCGTAGTTTCTCTTCCTCTAGCTTCAATCTCTTTCCTCTCATTTCTAACTTTAATGCCTCTTCTTTCAACTTTAGTCTCTCTTCTCTCATCTCTAACTGATAGTCCCGATAGTCAGCTCGGGACACTACACTGTCTCTCTCTTCCTTATTATGGGCTGAACGTCCACTCAGGTTACTCATTCTCGAATTGCGGGAGACGATTGATCTCCGCGACACCTGCGACACACTGTCTTCTGGATTCACGGTATCGTCTACATCCCCGCTCTCTTGCTTATCAGGGACAGGACGTCCACTCATCTTACTCATTCTCGATTTGCGAGAGACGATCGATCTCTGCGACACCTGCGAAACACTGTCTTCTGGATTCGCTGTATCGTCTACATCCTTGTTCGTTCTCGTCGCGGCTTCCTTGAGTCTCTGGCGCAAGACACTCTTATTCCCTCTACTGCTAAGGCCCCTCTTACTCAGTTCCTCCCTTAACCCTTCTACTGACAAATCCTCCATGGCGGCCAAAGCAGCTAAATAATTGGAATACTCTTACTTGAGAAACAAGACCTTGGTTGTGCTGGGGCGTCTGAGCTGTTCTGTGACCTTGACGGGTGGCTGGTTGGCGTGGTGGCACCAGCGCAGGTAGGCGAGCGGGCAGGATGTCGTCCCGTCCGCTGCTCCAGCGGGGCTGTGAGTGTCCGCTCTCTGGGAATCCTGGGACGGGCGGGTCTTGCTCTCGCCTCCGTTCCTTAGAAGAGTTTTGAAACTGTAGGCGCCGTACTGCTTTCCCGGGTATTAAGGTGGTTGAAACTCCCAGACTGACTGAATTCAATTTTAATCAGTATGTCTTCACATCAGTCTTGGTGTAATCGTTTCTGCAAATTTACAATAAGTCTTAGACGTACGAAACTTAAATAAATTAGACCATGAATTCCTGCGTAATTCTCTTCAGTACAAACAACTCTACCATGTCTTGGTCAGTGTTACGAAAAATATCATATAACAGTTAACTTCGTTAGCCTTAACGATATATACATAGCGTTCCTGAGTAATCACTCTTCCTTACAAAGCACACATATGACATAAATTATCTCGTCAGCATACATAAAGCAACTAAACAGTACAACTATTAACATACCAAAACGTGTCCTTCTCCGAACTCAACAACAGTAGGCTCCTTCCACAGTTGGCTCGTCGCTGTCCAGCACACGGGTTCGATCCCCTTGGCTCTCGTGGCTCGTCTCCTTGCTTCTTGTGTCTCTAGGGGACGAGCACACGTCTCGTCTCTGTCGGGGCTTTGTCTGTTCTGCCCTTCCAGTGCCTTTCCCGCTCATTCCCGGCCTAGGGGCGGCGTGGGTATTGTAACGAATCCCACATGTTTGTTTGTGCTCTGAGGGTGATGTCACAGTGCCACCTGACAGATGCGGTCAAGATACCTCACTTATGGTAAACATTATCACAAACTTATGCTATTGCTACACCTCACGGACGAAGCCAACATACAACCCATACCTACCGCGATACATACTAAAGTTTGACGGCGATCGAGGTACAGAAGATACGAAAAAACGGGCGATCGTCTCTCTATCGAGGTTGGGGTGGCACTTGCTGGCTATAGTCGGCTTTGTGTTTTCTACTACCATCATCAGTGTTCTCTCTATTCCTCTCTTCGCCGTTATACAGTCAAACTGACTGCACTTACACCCTCCCCTTTGAATCCTCTCAGGGGTTCAACAAAACATATTTTCCCAGTTACATGAAGTGTCACTAAATTTAAACGGCGTACGAGATTCTTAACCGATAACAATTCACACGAGCTTAAACGTTAGGCGATACATACGGAAATCTTAATCGCTATCGTCCTTGCATAAGAGAACAAACTTTGACAGGAGCCTATCTACGAATGATTTCCCGCGCCTGACTATAGCACTTCTTGCTAATCCGTCTCCTCCGATCTTCACTGCGCTGACCCTACCTAGGGGCCATTGACACCTTGGGGAGTTCTCCTCCACTAGCAGTACTATATCCCCGACTGTTAGATTCTTACAGGTAACCTGCCACTTTTGCCTTTCTTGCAATGTTAACAGGTACTCGTGTTTCCATCTTTTCCAAAACAAGTCTGCCAGGTACTGAATGTGGCGCCACCTTCTCTTACAATACATGTCCCGGCTGTTCGTGAGACCTGCGACGAAGGGACCATTCTTCATGACTAGGAGGTGGTTAGGGGTTAACGCCTCCGGATCTCTATGATCGCCGGGAACGTTAGTGAGCGGCCTACTATTGATCACTGCTTCGACCTCGCACATCAGTGTATTCAGACTCTCATCGCTCAGCACCTATTCCTTCATGGTGGCGTTCAGTACCTTCCGGACAGTTCTGATCTGTCTCTCCCATATACCTCCATGATGAGATGCGTGTGGTGGGTTAAATACCCAATTTATCCCTTTCAGAAGTAGCGCTTCACTGAGCGAGGCCTGATTCCATTCCTTCATGGCCTCTCTTAGCTCCCTTTCGGCCCCCACGAAGTTCGTGCCCCGGTCGCAGCGTATGGATTTCACCTGGCCTCTCCTAGCTATGAATCTTCTAAGGGCGTTTATGAAGGAGTCGGTCGACAATGACTCGGCGACTTCTATGTGTACAGCATGAATGGTCAGGCATATGAATATGATTCCGTAACGTTTTACTTCAGATCTCCCTCTTCTAGTGTAGAAGGGACCAAAACAGTCAACTCCCGAACAGGTAAAAGGAGGTTCGTTACAGGAGTCTGCTTCTTCTGGTAAATTAGCCATAAGCTGCTGCATAACTGGGGCTTGATATCTACGACACTTGACGCATTTGCTCACCACTCTTCTGACAGCAGCGTTTCCTTTGACAATCCAGTATTTCTCCCTGAGGGAACTAAGTACGTGTTCTCTTCCCTGATGCCCTACCTTCTCATGGGAGTTCCTTATAATCAAGTCTGTGATGTGGTGTTTCCCTGGGAGGATGATCGGGTGTTTGGCTTCCCAGCTCAACGAGGTTTCTGACAACCGTCCTCCGACTCGTAGCGTCTCGTCATGGAGCATGGGGCTCAGTTTGCGGGTCGCGCTACTCTTCTTAACGTTCTCCCTCTTGCTCAGTGATAAGACTTCTTCGGGGAAGACACTCCTCTGTACTACCCGAATAATGGCCCCTTCTGCCTTGTCTAGCTCCTCTACAGTGATAGTTCTTGGAAGGATCAGGTTCCCCCTTTTCTTTGTTCTGCTCAACAAGTTAGCCTTGACTCGCAATATCCATGCAACTGCCTTTCTGAGTTTATGCCAACTCGAGTAATGCTGCAGCAGCTTCTGGAAGGGATCGTCCACTTGACTTCAGTTACTCGCTCCCACAAAACCCTTGATTTCCAACCCTTCTTCTCTCATGACCGGCGGCTCCTCAGGCCATCCGCTTTCATCAGTACATAGGAATGCCGGTCCCTTTATCCAGCGTTCACTCTGAATTCCCCTAGAAGCATCGTCCGCAGGATTGATCTCCGAGTTGACATACCTCCATTGATTCTGTTGCGAGCCGTCGCGTATCATTGACAAGCGGTTGGCTACGCGCGCTATGGAAGCGTGCGTTGTCGTTTCTTATATATCTGAGCACGGTCGTGCTGTCGGTCCAAAAAACTGTGCTCTCTATAGGGATCTCTATCGCACTACTGATCATGTGGTTAACCTTCACGGCCGCTACGGCTGCTATTAATTCTAGTCGAGGTATGGTGGCTGCCTTTAGCGGAGCGACGTGAGCCTTGCCGAACAAGAATGAGCAGTGAGCCTTGTCCTCGCTGTTACGAAGTCTCAGGTAAGTACAAGTCCCGTACCCTCTTTCACTGGCATCTGAGAAGTGATGTACTTGACAGCCGACTACCTCCCCAAACCCACTTGGTTTTATGCATCTATCTAGATGTACTCTGTCTA
Source organism: Eriocheir sinensis (assembly GCF_024679095.1). Lineage (NCBI taxonomy): Eukaryota > Metazoa > Arthropoda > Malacostraca > Decapoda > Varunidae > Eriocheir > Eriocheir sinensis. The sequence continues at coordinate 4,360,129 of NC_066534.1, forward strand.
GGCCTGTCATGGATTGTTTCCAATTATTCCAAGCGAGTTGATAGGCTGCAGGGATCGTTTCGTCCCAACCTAGGTTCAACCTGCACAAATCCTGCATGATTAATCTCCCTTGCAGGGTGAAAGGTGATACTATGCCTAGGGGGTCATACATAGCTCCAATGGTTGACAGAATCCCTCTTCTGGTCAACGGCTTATCTTTGTCGTGAACGGACACTGTGAGACTATCTAATTCGATATTCCAGCATGTCCCCAAAGCTCTTTCTGAGGGCAGGGAGTCACGGTGGAGGTCTAGTTCCTTAACCTTCTTTCCGCGATCCTCTACGGGCAGGGATGCCAACAGGTCTCTGCTATTGCTGACAAACTTTGCAAGTTCAAAGCCGCCCTTTGAGCACACTCCTTGGACTTCGTGTGCTAATTTGACTAGTTCCTCCTCTGTGTCTGCAGACTTCAAACAGTCGTCCACGTAGAAGTTATGTAGGATAGTCCCTTGTGCTTCTAAGGAATGCTGACCATCGTGATCTGTTACCGTTCTGCGGAGGGCGTAATTCGCACAACTAGGGGATGACTTGGCTCCGAATGGGTGGACTGTCATGTGGTACTCTCGCAGCTCCCCGTGAACGTTTCCGTCCTTCCACCATAGGAACCTCAGGTAGTCTCGGTCCTTCTCGGGCACTAAGACCTGGTAGAACATGGATTTTATATCGGCCGTGTAGGCGAAAGGGTACTGACGAAACTTGATCAGTACCTCTACCAGCGGGTTAGTCAGGTCGGGGCCCTGCAAGAGCACGTCATTGAGTGAAGTGCCCTGATACTTTGCCGCACAGTCAAACACTACCCGCAGTTGGTCTGTTTTCTGGTTATGGTACACTCCGTGGTGAGGGATATACCATGCTTTCGGTTCACCCAGTTGCGTCGCTGGTACTTCTTCAGCGTATTCCATTTGAATTATGTTTGACATGAACTCACAGTAATCTTTATGAAATCTTTCATCTCTCTCTAGTCTTTTCTTTAAGCCCTCTTCACCCCAGATTTCCTGTTATTGGGCAGCATGGGGCTCTGGTCCTTGAAAGGCATACCTATCTCGTAGTGCCCAACGTCCGTCAGTCGGCAACTCTCCTCGACCTTCGCCATCCAGCATCTGTCTTCCTCGGACGGGCCCTTCTTAGTGGAATTCACGTCTATGAACTCCTGGTTGTAAATGTTTATCAGAAGATGGTCCAAAGTGACGTCTTCGATATTCACCGCGTTACCCATTGAGGGTCCGAAGACTACCCATCCCAGCCTAGTTCTGGTAGCAAAGGGTCCCCCTTCCGTGGTGCTGGGTATTACTTCCTTGTGGCACGTATATACCAAGCAATAGACCGATGTCGACTTCTAGTTCCGGGAGGTTAATTGACCGTAGATGAGCCCAGTCTTCCAGGTCCTCGTTTCTGATAATGTTTTCCCTGGAGACCGGAATTTTGTCCACGGTGTACATGGGTGGGAGCGACACGAAGTTGTTCTCGTTTAGATCACAGATCTCTATCCCCGATACTATTTCACTGTCCAGCATTATATCGTCAGCTTGCATTGCAATCTCGTTTCATCCTCTTCTAGAGCTGACTTCAAAAGACTTGGATTGTGTAGACACTGATGATAGGTCTGCTCGCAAAGGTGCTTCCTCATAAACTGACCTGCAGGGTCCTGGGCTCCGGGCCAGGTCATCCTCCCCGGTAGCCAGGTGTCACCAGCCAATTAACTCTTTCCACTGGGCGGTTTATGACATGCCACAGGTTTGGCTCCTCGCTGGTTAGGCTAAGGCCACAGCTGTGGCGCGTAGCAGGTACCAGGTTAATATACACCAACGAGAGGCAACACCAACATATATATAAGGAGGATTTTAAAAAAATCACTTTGCTAAACCACTTTTTGCATGTTTTTTCATTATCTTACAATTTCTTAGGATTTTTTGAGCTCATAAAAAAATGAAAAATCGGCCAGCACCACGGACGGGTCCGGGGTTGAAATGGCCGGCACCGCGCGGGTTAAAGACTCGCAGTGTAGTAGTTTAGTCTATTTAGTATTTAATTTTGAACAATAACTGAAAAGTCAGAATGATTGAATCACTGATTCTGATGGCTGATACCGATTGACTGATTGAGTCCGATTCACTGTGAGCATGCCGTGCTGCAAATGTCGTCTTCGATAGTTTTAAAGGTCCGCAAAAAGTACCGCAGGATTATTTAGTGCGGTCCGCGGTAGTGCGGCATTTTCAGAAATTTTGCGGTAGTGCGGTACTTTTTTTGTGATGCGGTACTACCGCACTAAGTACCGCACTAGCCCACCTCTGTCAAAGATCATGATCTGCCATGTGCATAAGGAGGAGAACGGGGATAAGATAAATGATACATTGTTAAACAGGAATGAGTTCCTACACTCGATTTCTGGAGTTGACGGGAAAATTAGGAAGATTTTCAGCAAGCCTGCTGGTGGTGGCACAATGCACTATATTTTGAAATGTGATCCGACTATTAGAGAGTTGATTCATAAACATCATGATAAGATAAAACTAGAAAGGGTAGTGTACACTGTGAGAGATAGATACCATGCAATCATATGTTACCACTGTCAAAGATACGGCCATCTTGAAGCCAACTGCACTGCCAAGAACAATGGAGAAGCCCCAAAATGTTACAAGTGCGCTGGAGATCATAAATCAAGAGATTGCTCCATGAGTGAGAGGAAATGCATACATAAATTGTATGAGGTACAAGAAGCCTGAAATCAACCAATCAGCGAATGACCAGTGTTGTGTAGTTCCTCAAATTGAAGTTGAGAGAATTCGTAACATAACCGATCATGGCTATTAATTGTTGTTTGAGACTCGAAGATAAATTGTGTGTGATAAATGTTCAGTGAGTTGGAAATAATCGTTGGACAGTGAATTGTGATAATATAAAGAAAATAACAGATATATGAAAAAATGAAACAATGGAAATTTGTGATACTATAAAAAGGAAAGATACCTGTGATTAGAACGAACCAAAACATGGCCAACTGACTTTAATGATGCCATGTTTGTTAAAAGGACATCAGTAGGTTATCTATGAAAGCAATTAAGACTCACTCACTCACTACGACGTTGTGAATAAATGCATATCGAGGGTTATTATTGAGGCTAACATCATTATTGTTGACGGTAAACGGTAAGCGGTATACCCATTTCGTGCTAATGTTGAAGAGTGATGGAGCAAGCACGCATCCCTTCCTTATTGCTCAATTTCAGAGAAGACGAAAACGTCCCCCCTACAATTCACGACACTCACAGTCACAGAATAATGGTCAGTCATCAGATCAACAATTCTTGCTGGAATGCCATGGATCCTCAAAATGTCCCAGAATGCCTCACGATGCACTGTGCTAAATGCCTTCTCAAAATCAACATAGAATTCGAGTAGCCCCTGTCGAAACTTAGTTCGGCGTTGCTCGATTGCTCAGGTCTCTAAATGTTAGCAGATGAGTGAATTCACATCAGCATCAGATCAGCGAGCCCTTTGGCTGAGTCGACAGAGTGACGGCGCCGCGTTCAGGAGGACGCGAGTTCAATCCCCGCCCGGTGGGATTTTTCAGCCGCCGCCGAGTGGCTTAAAACTACCCACATGCTGTCCAGAAGACCACCTATCAACCCGGACTCTAGATTCTAGGATTAAAGATGAACTCCGGAAGGGCAGCATGAGCCAAGGCAAGATGGCGCCACTATAAACACTCGCCTGCGCCAGAACGGGCTGGGCCGACCATCAAGCCCCACCGGGAAGAAGCCTGGGGTCGACCATCAAGCCCCACCGGGAAGAAGCCTACCGGCGCAATAGGCGCAACAGTGTAATACCACAGTAAGGGTAAGATGTCAATACCCTTTCCCTTTCCAGGTAGGGAAAACCAAACCCTTATCCAGTCTGGAGGAATGGAACCGGACTGCTACACGGTATATAGCACTGCATACAACCCATGAGACATGGCTTTACCCCTGACCTCCAGCATCTCCGCACCGATAATACAGAAGGAATTTCGTCTGATGTTGAATGAGCAATCGATATATGCAAACCAGCCATAGAGTTGTCTGTTTTGGGACTCTGCCGTGTACAACTGCCCAAAATACCCATCTGCCTAATACTATCAGCCAGTTCGACGTTCGGATAATACGTCTGATATGTGGATTTACAGAGGAACTTGTTTAAAGCTCGGAAGACAGATCTAAGTTTTTTTTACATTTAAACAACCATCGACATCACCAGCGAGACCTGATATACATCTCATAATCCCTCTTCAGAAGGGTTATAGTCCTTCGTGACAGTCCTGTATCGATTCGAGTTTACGGGGGAGTGGGTAAGGAGACACCTACCGAAACGGGCGCAAGCCATTCCCAGTGAGGTATGTCCAGGAAGCGAGGAGGGTGCTGCAAGCCCTCCGAAGACCTTTCCTGTGTCCTCACTTTCCGTTTCCCTATTGTCTCATTAACACCAGATAGTAGTTCAGCATGCTCTCTAAAGACATATTCTCTTACTCTCCACACCACACAACATACATGCTACACACACACCACTTATTAAAAAAAAAATGACAGTCCTAAATTTTGCCTCGGGAGTCCCGGTCTGGAGGAGGTGACCACAAATGCCCCCAGAGCGGACTCCATTTTTGGCCATCGACCTAAGAGGTGTCTTGATACCTCTTCCAACTTTCTCTTTATTAACTTTTGCAGCATTCGCGGTCTTCGCTCTAATTTTCATTCTGTGGAACATCATCTTTCCTCCGCTAAACCTCACCTTCTCTTCCTTATCGAAACACAGGTCTCTGAGGCTACTGACAGCAATCTCTACTATGTTCCCTCCTACTATCTCTATCCTAAATATCAATCCAAAGCTGGATGTTGCGTCTACGTGCGCAACGACATCACTTGCTCTCGTGCCCACGACCTTGACTCTTCTGAATTTTCCACCATCTGGATAAGACTTCATTGTCACTCTTTTACTATATACATCTGTGCTGTTTATCTCTCACCTAACTCTACAAAATATGTAAAATTCTTTGACTATTTGAACTCTAAAGTGGAGCACATCTAGACTCACTCTCCCTTCACAGAAATCTCCATTCTAGGAGATTTCAATGTTCACCACCAGCTTTGGCTTTCATCCTCTTTCACTGACCATCCTGGTGAACAAGCCTACAACTCTGCTCTCCTTAACGATCTAGAGCAGTTGGTTTAACACCCTACACGTATTCCCGACCGTCTTGGAGACAGCCCCAACATACTAGACCTCTTCCTTACCTCTAACCCTTCTGCTTACTCTGTCAAACTGTTCTCTTCGTTGGGCTCCTCCGATCACAACTTTATTTCTGTATCCTGTCCTATCGCTCCTGTACAGCCTTTGGATCCCCCGATGAGGCGATGCTTTTTGCATTTTGCTTCCGCTCGGTGGGACGACCTGAGGATGAGACCGATGAGGAGGCGTGGGCCGATGCTTCTCACCCTCCCTCACAGTGCGCTCTTCCAGTTAGGGACTTACATCCCACCGTGCGGTCTGCACTCCATAGTGTGTGGCAGCGCTGGTGGTCGGCTGTGACTGCCACGACGAAGATGGGGTAAGTCACAACCAGAGCTGTGCGTCCCTGGTCATACTCTCATATAAGAAGTCGTAAGAGGGAGACTGTCCTGGTCCGCCTTAGGGCGGGTCACAAGGTACACGCATGGCTTTCTCATATCCCTAGGGAGGTCAGCCCTACTGTGATGACTGTTTGGTGCTCCTTACTGTTCGGCACTTGCTAGTCGAGTGCCCCAGTCTGCGGGAACTGCGAGAGTGGTACCCCCCCCCCCCCCCGGTGTTGGGGCGGAGATGGGAGCTTGTCTTTCTCTCTAGTGTTGGGGAGAAGGCACTCCTCCCGGGACATGACGTTTATGGTTTCCTACAGGAGGCTGGCGTCATCAACCTCCTGTAGGTTTTAGTATTTACCTTATGTAGTTGTTTTTACCGTGTCTTTAATTTTAACTTGTTTTATATAGTTTTATTAGTGTTGCTCTTATCACGTTTTTAATTTTAAGTTTTTATATAGTTTTATTAGTGTTTTTTTATCATGTTTTTATTTTTTTACCGGTTCTATATAGTTTATCAGTAGGTTCAGCGCCATATGACCACGCAGTTGCGGCGCCATGCAATGAACGCCCCATTAATCATCATCATCGGCCATTGGGCCAAAAAAGAACACTCTAACGCTGGGGTCAACCCTCCAGCGGAAGCCCAGTGTTACGTCAGGGAAACCCCTCTCCCGGGGCTCCCTGAAAAAAAAAAAAATTCAGGATCCTACAGTGAAACTGCAGCGACCTAAGAGGAAGGTGGGAGGAATTCCAGCTCCTAATTAATAACTCCCAGTCACAGTGTCTCTGCCTGCAGGAGACACTGTTAGGAACATACGCTCATCCTCCCTCACACAATTACAGTGCCATATACTCTCCAGCAGATCCAACACAAGCTCTTTGGGGAGGTACTTGTCTTCTCATCTCCAACGACATAGCACGCACTCCGCTCTCACTAAACACTCCATTGCAGACTGCTGCCTCTCAAATCCACAAAACACGTACCTGCACTATATGCTTCCTGAATCTTCCACCCAGTACACCAGTCAATCAGCAAGACTCCGTGACACTGGTACGCCAACTGCCCTCACCCTTCTCACTAGTTGGCGACTTCAACAGTCGCCATATACTATGGGAGGATACCAGCACCAACCCAAGAGGAGTCACTGTTGCATCTGTAATTAAAGACCTAGACACACGGTCAATTATTGACCTCTCACTCAGTTCCCCCGATGCATATCTGGACTTCAGATGGCAAATATCAAAGGATCTACATGGCAGCGACCACTGCCCTATCTTCATCTCCCATTGCACTTTCCAACCGTCACCTCGATTACCACGTTGGAAATTAGAGCGAGCGGACTGGGAGCTTTTTCGGACCGTGACTCACACGGAGACATCAATTGATGATTTCGAGACATGCGAGGATTAAGTTACCATTCTTACGTCGCACATTCACCGGGCGGAAGAACTCAAAATCCCACAGACAACGGGAAATGCATCACGTCGGCTTGTGCCATGGTGGTCTGACTTCTGCAAGCAGGCAGTGGCTTGCCGACGCCGGGCCTTTAACCCCTGCAAGAGGCATAGGACAGAGTTCAACCACATCGCCTACAAGAGAGCACGAGCACAAGGACGCCGGTCACTAGAAGAAGCACGACGGTCCTCATTTGCCAGTTATGTACCCGCAATTAACTAACATACGCATGACACAAGTTTGGAAGAGGGTACACAAAATTGCAGGAAAGTTCTCACTGAGCCCACCACCAGCACTTAACATCAACAATGACACAATAAGGGGGGGGGCGCAGAAGTCGCCAACGCCATAGCCAGTGCATTTGCTTCTGTGTTTAAGCGGGTCTTTAGACCTCCCGAAATACGCCGGCACTTGGAAGAACAGGAGAGACTTTACATCATTAAACACTGAAATATATCACGTTCCCTTATCCATGCGGGAACTACAATCAGCTATATCCCACTGCAACGACACGTCGCCGGGTCCAGATAATATCCCATATGCCATGATCAGACACCTTAGTCCTACCACCACGACCCTGGTGCTCCAAATATACTAGAAAGTTTGGCAGACTGGCATTATACCAAGTGGATGGCGCAAAGCCATTATACTTCCCATCCGCAAACCTGGGAAGGATGGTTCACAGCCCTTACACTACCGGCCCATCGCTCTAACATCTGTACTCTGCAAACGCTATGAAAAGATGGTAAATTTCCGCCTAATACACTATCTAGAGAGCTATGGCCACCTGTCTCCTTACCAATCAGGGTTTCGTAGGATGAGAGTAGACGCCCTTGTACCTCTCGAGTCAGATATCTGCAGAAATCAGATCAGAAGAGATATGCAGAAAGACAACACATGGTGTGCTTTTCTTTGACCTCGAGAAGGCCTACGACAAGACATGGAGGTATGGGATTTTACAGCAGCTTCATAACTTTGGTCTCCGTGGACGGATGCCAAAGCTTATTGAGGAATTTCTTGGAGAACGGACCTTCTGCGCAAGAGTTGGCACCTCCTACTCACCACTCTATTAACAGCAGGAAGGAGTTCCCCAAGGAAGCGTCCTCAGTGTCACCCTCTTTGCCGTGGCCATAAATAGAGTTACAATATTGCTTCCAGAGGGGGTGTCGTCCTCCCTCTATGTTGACGACCTGGCAATCTGGTACTCAGCGTCTCGGATGTCCACCGCGGAGCGTAGACTGCAACATGCCATCGACAAAACATCCAGATGGGCAGAGAATCATGGCTTCCGATTCTCACCATCCAAGTCTGTTGCCTTGCACTTTTGCCGCCTGAGAGGCCACCATCCAGACCCTGATCTCATCATATGCGGTTCACGTTTACCTATTGTGGAAGAGCACGAGTTCTTGGGACTTGTCTTCGACAGGCGGCTCACATGGCTCCCACACCTAAGAGCCTTAAAAAGTAAGAGCATGGAATCGCTCGATCTCTTCCGTGTCCTGCCATGCACTTCATGAGGCGCTGACTGCACTCTACTCATATCAGGCACTTCTCGGGTCCAGACTGTCCTATGGCTGCGAAGTATACACATCGGTAACAACCGCCCGCCTGCGCACACTTCACGCAGTCCATCACACTGCAGTTCGACTGTCAACCGGTGCTTTTAGATCATCTACTATGTCAAGTCTTTTAGTCGACGCAGGAGTGCCACCTTTAGACTTGCAGAGAGACGGACTTCTTATTAAATATGAGTACAGACTACAACGACAATCGAACAACTCTGCCTACACCGTTGCCACAGACACCAATGTAGATATTATACACAGGAACAAGCCTCTCCTACCTCGCACCTTTGGGTTCCGTGTTTGGAATACCATTGGGGACCTCTCACTACCATACTTCCCAAAAGCAGTTTATCAGATACCCCCCATCACACCATGGGAGTTCCAAACTATACATTTCTGCCGGTACTTCAACCTCAACAAAGCAAGCGTCTCAGCGGAAAGTGCTCGACAGCTGTTCCTGTCCCACACTGCTAGTCACGTCACATACATACCAGTATACTCGGACGGCTCCAAATCCGATGCTGGCGTTGGATTTGGAGCTGTCTTTCCAAACTTTTACCGTTCTGAAACTTTACCTGCCATAGCCTCAATTTTCACCGCAGAACAGGGAGGTCCCTCTCCGGGGGCGCCCTAAAGAAACATAATTAAAAATTCAAGATCCATTAAAGACTCCCAGCCACAGTGTCTCTGCCTCCAGGAGACACTGTTAGGAGCATACGTTCATCCTCCCCCACGCAATTACAGTGCCATATATTCGCCAGCTGATCCCACACAAGCTCCTTCGGGAGGTACGTGCCTTTTCATATCTAACAACATAGCACACACTCCGGTCACACCTAACACTCCATTGCAGGCTGCTGCTGCTCAAATCCACATTACACGTACCTACACTATATGCTCCCTGTATCTTCCACCCAGTACACCACTCAATCAGCAAGACCTCCTGACACTGGCACGCCAACTGCCCTCGCCCTTCTTACTACTCGGCGACTTCAACAATCGAAATACAGTATGGGAAGATACCACCTGCAACCCAAGAGGAGCCACTGTTGCATCTGCATCTGCATACTTAACACCGGTCATCCAATACACTATCATATGCAAACCGACACACAGTCAATTATTGAGCTCTCATTCATTTCCCCCGATGCATACAAAGATTTTAGGTGGGAAATATCAGAGGATCTACATGGCAGCGACCACTACCCCATCTTCATCTCCCATTCCACTTTCCAACCGTCACCGCGATTACCGCATTGGAAATTAGATCGAACGGACTGGGAGCTCTTGCGGACCATGACTCACACGGAGACATCAATTGATGACTTTGAGACAACCGATGATGGTTAACTTTTTTTACGGCGCACATTCATCACGTCGCATCACGTCGGCCTATGCCATAATGGTCTGACGAGCGCAAGCAGGCAGTGGCTTGCCGACGCCGGGCTTTCAACCGCTACAAGAGGCATAGGACAGAGTTCAACCACATCGCCTACAAGAAAGCACGAGCACAAGCACGCCGGACACTAAAAGAAGCACGACGGTCCTCGTTTGTCAGCTATGTATCATCAATTAACTCACAGACGCAAATGACACAAGTGTAGAAGAGGGTACACAAAATAGCAGGAAAGTTTTCATCAAGCCCACCACCTGCACTTAACATCAACAACAACATAATTGCAGGGAGCGCTGAAGTCGCCGACGCCATAGCCGGTGCATTCGCTGCTATGTCTAAGCGGGACTCTAGACCTCCCGCTGTACGCCGGCACTTGGAAGAACAGGAGACGCCAGCTAGACTTCACATCGTTAATTACTGAAACATGCAACGTTCCCCTCTCCATGCGGGAACTACAATGAGCTCTCTCCCAAAGAAACGGCACGTCGCCGGGCCCCGATAATATCCCATATGCCATGATCAGACACCTTACTCCTACCACCACGACCCTGCTGCTCCAAATATACAATAAAGTATGACAGACAGGCATCATACCAAGTGGATAGCGCAAAGCCATAGTACTTTCCATTCGCAAACCTGGGAAGGATGGTTCACAGCCCTTACACTACCGGCCCATCGCTCTAACATCCTGCCTCTGCAAACTCTTTGAAAAGATGGTAAACTTCCGCCTAATACACTATCTAGAGAGTAATGGCCACCTGTCTCCTTACCAGTCAGGGTTTCGGAGGATGCCCTCTCTGGCCTCAACTCTCAGAAGGTTTATGGACCTGATGGAGTGCCTCCTATTGTCCTTAAAAACTGTGCTTCCGTGCTGACACCCTGCCTGGTCAAACTCTTTCGCCTCTGCCTATCAACATCTACCTTTCCTTCCTGCTGGAAGTACGCCTTCGTACAGCCTATGCCTAAGAAGGATGACCGTTCCAATCCCTCAATCTACCGCCCTTTAGCTTTACTTTCTTGTCTATCTAAAGCTTTTGAATCAATCCTTAACCGGAAGATTCAAAAGCACCTTTCCACTTCTAACCTTCTATCTGATCGCCAGTATGGGTTCCGCAAGGGGCGGTCTACTTGCGATCTTCTTGCTCTCTTAACTGATTCTTGGTCATCCTCTCTTAGCCGTTTCGGTGAAACTTTCTCAGTTGCACTAGACATATCTAAAGCCCTCGATAGAGTCTGGCACAAGTCTTTGCTTTTTAAACTGCCCTCTTTCGGATTCTATCCTTCTCTCTGTTCCTTTATCTCCAGTTTCCTTTCCGGCCGTTCTATCTCTGGGGTGGTAGACGGTCACTGTTCTTCTCATAAACCTATTGACAGTGGTGTTCCACAGGGCTCTGTCCTATCACCCACTCTCTTCCTGTTATTCATCAATGATCTTCTTACCATAACAAACTGTCCTATCCACTCATACGCTGATGACTCCACTCTGCATTATTCAACTTCTTTCAACAGAAGACCCTCTCAACGGGAATTTATCTCACTAAATCAGCTTCCTCGAGGTTGGGCGTTCTGTATCGTCTCCGCCAGTTCTTCTCCCTCGCACAGTTGCTATCCATATACAGGGGCATTGTCCGCCCTCGTATGGAGTATGCATCTCACGTGTGGGGGGGCTCCACTTACACAGCTCTCTTGGACAGAGTGGAGTCTAAGGCTTTTCGTCTCATCAGCTCTCCTCCTCTTACTGATAGTCTTCTACCTCTTAATTTCCGCCGCCATGTTGCCTTTCTATCTTCTATCGATATTTTCATGCTGACTGCTCTTCTGAACTTGCTAACTGCATGCCTTCCCCCCTCCCGCGGCCCCGCTGCACGCGACTTTCTACTCATGCTCAACCCTATACTGTCCAAACCCCTTATGCAAGAGTTAACCAGCATCTTCACTCTTTCATTCCTCACGCTGGTAAACTTTGGAACAATCTTCCTTCTTCTGTATTTCCTCCTGCCTACGACTTGAACTCTTTCAAGAGAAGGGTATCTGGACACCTCTCCTCCCGAAATTGACCTCTATTTCGGCCACCTCTTTAGATTATTTTTTTGTGAGCAGCGAGTTGCGGGCTTTTTTTTTATTTATTATTGTTTACTTTTTCTGTGCCCTTGAGCTGTCTCCGTTGTAGTAAAAAAAATAAATGAGATCTACTGTAGATCCCCTTGTACATCTCGAGTCTGCTATCTGTCGCTCCTTCGCAGAAAGACAACACATGGTGTGCATGGAGGTATGGGATTTTGCAGCAGCTTCATAACTTTGGTCTCCGTGGACGGATGCCAAAGCTTATTGAGGAATTTCTTGGAGAACGGACCTTCTGCGTAAGAGTTGGCACCTCCTACTCACCACTCTATGAACAGCAAGAAGGAGTTCCCCAAGGAAGCGTCCTGAGTGTCACCCTCTTTGCCGTGGCCATAATTGGAATTACAACATCGCTCCCAGAGGGGGTGTCGTCCTCCCTCTATGTCGACGAACTGGCAATCTGGTACTTAGCATCTCGGATGTCCACCGCGGGACGAAGACTGCAACATGCCATCCACAGAATATCCAGATAGGCTGAGAATCATGGCTTCCGGTTCCCACCATCCAAGTCTGTTGCCCTGCACTTTTGCCGCCTGAGAGGCCACCATCCAGACCCTGATCTCATCTTCCGTGTTCTGTCATGCACTTTATGGGGCGCTGACCGCACAATACTCTTACGCCTTTACCAGGCACTCATTGAGTTGAGACTGTCCTACGGCTGCGAAGTATGCACGTCGGCAACAACCGCCCGCCTCCGCACACTTGATGCAGTCCATCACACGGCAGTCAGACTTTCAACAGGTGCTTTTAGATCATCCCCCATATCAAGTCTTTTAGTCGACGCAGGAGTGCCACCCTTGGACTTACATAGAGACGAAATCATAATTTAATATTGGTTCGGACTACAACGCCAACCTAACAACCCTGCATACACCATTGCCCTAAACAACACCTTAGATTTATATACGGAAACAAACCTCTCCTACGTCGCCCCTTTGGCTTCCGTGCCCGGAATGTCATTGGGGACCTATCACTACCATACTTCACTATAACAGTTTATCAGGTACCCCCCATCACGCCGTGGGAGTTCCCAAACACACATTTCTGCCGCTACTTCACCTTCAACATAGGAAGCATCTCTACGGCAACTGCTCGACAGATTTTCCTGTCCCACACAGCTAGTCACGCCACTTCTGTACCAGAATACACGGACGGCTCCAAATCCGACGCTGGCGTTGGATTTGGAGCTGTCTTTCCAGACTTTTTTTCCGTTCTGGAACCTTACCTGTCCTAGCCTCTATTTTTACCGCAGAACTATCTGCCATTCTTTTAGCCATTCGCATCTTCACTTTGCCTATCAATATTTTTAATGTCTACTCTGATTCAGGATCAGGCAGTCCTGTCAGCAATAGAAGATTTTAGGAACACCTATCCTATTGTTTTAGATATCTTTAGCTGACTAGTTTTAGCAAAAAAGGCGTGGGCATCAAGTGACCTTCTGTTGGGTACCTGCCCACGTCTATATGCGTGGTAATGAGGAGGCGGATGAGGTGGCGCGGGCCGCTGCTTCTCGTCCTCCCTCACAGTACGCTCTCCCACTTAAGGATTTGCATTCCACCGTGCGGGCCGCACTCGGGGTGTGTAGCAGCGTAGGTGGGCGGCAGTAGTTGCCACGACGAAAATGGGGGAAGTCACGACCAGGGCTGTGCGTCCCTGGTCGTATTCCCATATTATAAATCGTAAGAGGGAGACTGTCCTGGCCCACCTTAGGGTGGGTCACACTAGATACACATATGGCTTCCTCATGTCCCGGGGAGTTCAGCCCTACTGTGACGACTGTTTGGTCCCCCTGACTGTCCGCACTTGCTGGTCGAATGCCCCGGTCTGGGGGACCTGCGAGAGCGGTACCTCCCCCGGTGTTGGGTTGGAGATGGGAGTTTCTCTCTCTCTCTGGTGCTGGGGGAGAAGGCACTCTTCCCGGGACATGACGTGTATGGCTTCCTACAGGACGCTGACGTCCTCAACCTCCTATAGGTTTTATTGGCGTTTTATTGTAGTTGTTTTATCAGGTTTTTAATTTTTAACCAGTTTTTTTATAGCTTTACAATTTAATTAATTATTTTACCCTGTGTTTAATCAAATACTGTTTGGTATAGTTTTAGAATATAGTTTATTTAATATTTTATTCGGCGCCACATGACCTTGAAGTTGCGGCGTCAAGACAAACGCCAAAATAATCAATCAATCAGGTGGGGTTTAAAGGAGGAGAGATGGCGTTCCACAGAATGGAAATTAATGCCAAGGCCGCGAATGTTGCAGATGTTGATATAAAAAAGTTCGAAGAGACATCAAGATACCTTTTGGTTTGGTTGCCAGAAAGGGAGTCCAAACTGGGGTCATTTAGGTTCCCAAAGCCCCCCCCTCCCCCTCCCCCCCCGCCCACGACTTTGACTGCAATATTTTCACCATCTGGCTGATACTTCATTGTCGTTATGTTATTAAGTATATAGTGTTGTTGATCTCTCATCTAACTCTACCACTAAGAAAAGTTATTTGTAGTTTCACCATTATGAATTTTGATAAATTTTGCAAAAGTGGTGTGGTTTGCTTGTTTGTAGCGTAATGTTGAAAGCAAGATAAATTATCTTCAGAGAGCATGCAGAATTACTCTCTGGTGTTAATGAGATAATAGAGAAACGGAGAGTGAGAACACAGGAGGATCTCTGATAGGCTTGCAACACCCCCTCGCCTCCCTCATATATCTCACCGCAGTAGCTTATGCCCAATTCGGCAGTTGTCTAACTACCCGCTCCCTACAAGTGTGTGTGTAATAATAATAATAATAATAATAATAATAATAATAATAGGTTTATTAATGTATGGCAGCCGTTAGGCTGAAAATATACAAATTAAAAATACAATAAACTATAATACTAATAGGCTACACTAGAGGGGGGAGAGGGTTGGAAGTGGTTTGGGAGAGCTAAAAATATAGACAAAAGGGAAAGGGAGGCTGGTGTTAAGGGAGCACTTAGAGGGTGGCGGTGAGGTGCTAATCTGCACCGCGGCCCTTTGGGTTTGACTATCACTGCTGGGCATTGTTTATAATCCGCACTATCGCTGGTACTGTGCTTCGTTTGTGACGGTCAGTTCGCGGCGCTCTGAAGGGGGTGAGTTTGTTGTGGTGTCTGGTGAAGCGGGTGGGGTGAGGCG
>NC_066534.1:4380445-4416972 GCF_024679095.1 Eriocheir sinensis
ACTGAACCGCATAGTCAAGATGAGGTCTAACTAATGCTAAATATAGTTTGAGGAAGACTTCGGGGCTTCTGTTGCTTACGCTCCTTGAAATAAATCCCAGTACCCTATTAGCTCGATTTCTAGCTTGAATGCATTGTGCCCTTGGACGGAGATCAGAGCTCACTAAGACCCCTAAATCCCAGACCTACTTATGAGAGTGTCATTTAAGCAATAGTTATGTGAGGGTTGTTCCTACCTACACTCAGAATACTGCACTTCCCTACAGTCATATAATCTGTTGAGTTCACCTTGGAGAATACTAGCGTCCTGATCCGACTCAATTACTCTACCGATCTTGGTATCATCTGCAAATTTACTAACATCACTACTAATTCCTGTGTCTAAGTCATTGATATAAATAATAAACAAAAGTGGACCTAATACCGAACCTTGTGGGACCCCACTCGTAACACATCCCCAGTCAGATCTTTTACCATTGATTTGCACTCTTTGCTTCCTATTGCTAAGCCACGCCTTGACCCAGTTCAAAACTTTACCCTCTACTCCGTGAGCCTGTAATTTAAGCAACAGTCGTTGGTGAGGAACTTTGTCAAACGCTTTACTAAAATCAAGATAGATTACATCATAATTTTCATCTCTGTCAACCGCCTCAAATACTTTATTGTAGAAGGACAAGAGATTGGTGAGGCATGACCTACCTTTTGTGAACCCATGCTGCGAGTCGTGAATTAAGCTATGTTTCTCTAAATGCTCCCGAATGTTCCTGGCTATTATGGACTCCAGCATCTTCCCCATAACCGATGTTAAGCTAATTGGGCGATAGTTTGAAGCAACTGACCTGTCCCCCTTTTTAAAAATCGGCGTCACATTAGCTACTTTCCATAGGCTCGGCACATAGCCAGTATTAACCGACATCTTAAAGATGTCGGTTAGTGGAATCACTGATTATATCACCTAGCTCCTTTAATACCCTCGGAAATATCCCGTCAGGACCTGGCGACTTGTTCTTCTTAAGCTTATCTATCTCATCCTGAACTACTTGCCTGGTAATGATTATATCCCTCAATTTATCGCCATCCCGCCCTCGTACACCTGAACTCTTTCCGGTATAGTCGTTCGATCCTCCTGTGTGAATACTGAACGGAAGTAGTCGTTCAACAATGTGCTCATATTTTCGTAATTTTCTACTAGCTCCCCTGTGTTTGATTTCAGCGGTCCAATTTTCTCCCGTGTTTTTGTTCTATACATCTGAAAGAAGCCCTTAGGATTACTTTTCGCCTCATTTGCTACTTTGATCTCATAGTTCTTTTTTGCTATCCTGGTGTTTTTCTTAACTAATCTAGATAGTTCGACGTACCGGCCCCTGAGATGTGTTTCCCCATTCTTTATTTTCTGATAAATTCCCTTCTTTAACCCAATCTCGTGTTTTAGTCCACGAGTCATCCACTTAGGATCATTGTTTTCTTTTCTAAGTGTTCGCTGTGGTATATGCTCTTCTTGCCCCTCTACTATTACTCTAACTAAATTATTGTAAGACATTTCTACCTGGTTCTACTGGCTCTCCAATCCGCAGTTCTGGCCCTCATGAATCCCTAAATTATCCCAGTTTACCCCTTCAAGATGTCTTCGAAGCCCCTCGTAGTTTGCTCTTCTAAAATCTGGCACTAACACTGGGTTTGGATCACGGGTTACCGCCCAGTCTAACCCGTGATCCAAACCCAGTGTTAGTGCCAGATTTTAGAAGAGCAAACTACGAGGGGCTTCGAAGACATCTTGAAGGGGTAAACTGGGATAATGACATGAAGTATACTTGGTGCTACCTACAAATACAAACCACAGAATGTTTGATATTATATATATATATATATATATATATATATATATATATATATATATATATATATATATATATATATTTTCTTCTCAAACATGCTGTATATATATATATATATATATATATATATATATATATATATATATATATATATATATATATATATATATATATATATATATATATATATATATATACACCTCACACCAGTATCTCCCACTAATATGACTCTCATACCCTCTACTAACGAGTCTTTGGTCTATATTCTTTATTTCGGCGCCCAAGTTCACATACATTTGACACGGTTTTCGCAGTTTGGGGCATTTCCAGGGGTAGTTTAATAACACTGGTGTTGGTTGTATACTTTATAGAAGGATTTATATTACGATTTTTAGCATTGCAGGGTTTGTTTATTTATTTATATTTATTTATATATATATATATATATATATATATATATATATATATATATATATATATATATATATATATATATATATATATATATATATATATATATATATATATATATATATATATATATATATATATATATATAAATAATTCTATAAAGTATATAACCAACACCAGTGTTATTAAAGTACCCCTGGAAATGCCCCAAACTGCGAAAGCCCATTAATTGTGTGACTGCTTCAATTCCTTAATCCTAAATGCTAAAGTCACCCATCGATATAAAAGAAAATGGAGCCTAAATGCTAAAGTCACCCATGGA
Organism: Eriocheir sinensis; assembly: GCF_024679095.1. Classification (NCBI taxonomy): domain Eukaryota; kingdom Metazoa; phylum Arthropoda; class Malacostraca; order Decapoda; family Varunidae; genus Eriocheir; species Eriocheir sinensis. Next base: position 4,383,013 of record NC_066534.1, read on the forward strand.
AATAAAAGAAAATGGAGCACACGAATTACATCCCCACCAGTGGTCAGGCGAAGACTGGTGGGGTGGGACCGCGGGCGGGACTGAATGACTTCCGGTGACGTTGTAGCAGTCACCGCTGAAATTCCGTGTTCCTTCCCCTCAGTGACAAGAAAATGGGGTGCTGCAAAGAGAGACTTAAGATTCTCAGTGTTTTCATGTAATGTCCATCGTCACTGTGTCTGCCAGTCTGTCTTGTCGCGTCTTCATCGTTAACTTTCCTTGTATTCGTTTACCTTTGACTGTCCGTCCACGTTCTCTTGTCGTCCACTCGTACACATTGTTATACACATACACCCACACTTAAATGTTAACCTACACAAACAACATTCACACACACGCATACACAAACAAACACCTATCCTATGTGTTGTCCTTGTCGTAATGACCTTTGTGATTTTTGTCCAGTAAAGTAACCCTGACGGATATGAGTTTATCCGTGAACCGATTAGCACTTAGAACACTCGCTACCACCAACAACGTCACTCCGCTGTGGGAGGGTGTGGAGGGGGAAATGGTGTGACAGAAGAGGGGAGAGGGAGAAGGGAGAGAAAGTACAGGGAGAGTAGTAAAGGGGCTGGTTACAGAAAGTAAAGAGAGTGGATGAGGATTTGGGTAGGAAAATTTCAGCAAAATACCTGGAGAACAAAAAACTTTTCATGAAAGAAGTTAAAAATTTTTTTTTTTAAATTTTGGTGGGGGGGGGAGAATGACCTTTGTAGCATGAAGAGGAAAGATGGGGTGCTGGTGAGAGGGAATGAGGAGACAAAGGAGGTATGGAAGCAGCACTTTGAAACTGTAATGAATGAGAATGTGAGAGGGAGAGCAAAAGTGACTAGTGTAGGAATATAGATCAATGTAGGGCGGCCAGATCCACTGGGGAGGGTGGAGAGAGGTGAGATAAGGAGGCAATGAAGACATTGGACATCGGAGAGTTATTAAAGGAAGAAGTGTGAGTGTGAGCATAGAGGTAAAGAGGGGAACAAAAAATAGTATTATCCTGCCGACTCTGTCATTGCATCAGAGACGTGGACATGGAATGCAGGACAGCAATCAAGAATATGTGCGGTTGAAATGAGTTATATAAGAGGTGCATGTGGTGTGTCAGGATGGGATGGAGAAAGTAATGAAAGTATGTATGAGCGGTTTGGTATGGGTGTGACGGCGAAAGGAGTGGAGTGTGGTGTGGTAGAGTGGGTGAAGCGTGGTGCATTGAGATGGTTTGGACACGTGATGAGAATGGGGGAGAATGAATTTGTGAAGAGAGTGTATGAGGGAAGGATTGAGGGAGGGGGTGTCAGGGGAAGACCACCTGTGAAGTGGATCAATAGGGTGAGTGAGTATTGGAGCGAGAGAGTTGGAAGTAGCAGGATTGAGTGTGCGGAGAGGGAGTGCCAGAACATGGAGATATGGAGACACTTCTGCCGCGGCCACCCCCTGGAGGGAAGTTCCCGCAAAGGAGCAGGGCGTTGGAGATATAGATAGATAGAATACATATAAATATAAGTATATAGTATATGACTAAATAAAAAAAATTAAAAACCTGCAATGCTGAAATCTGTAATATAAATCCCTCTATAGAGTATAAAACCAAATATAATATGTGTATATATATATATATATATATATATATATATATATATATATATATATATATATATATATATATATATATATATATATATATATATATATATATAAGTATTTAGTATATAAAAAATATATATATAACTAATTAAAGAAATAACAAACCCTGCAATGCTGAAATTTGTTATAAATCCTTCTATAGAGTATATAACCAAATATAATCTATATAAATATAAGTATATAGTATATAAATGGTATATAAAAAGTATATAAAAAAAATAAACAACCCCTGCAATGCTGAATATATTATATAATAGAGAGAGAGAGAGAGAGAAATCAATGTGATGAAGTCTGACAAGAACTGAACACACATTTTGAATCATTTTCTAAAAACACTTTGTTTGGAATGTGTTCACATGTTTTGTGAAACCATTCATGGCACATGTTACACATTGCCATTTTCAAATTGTGTGCATCTGTAGAATAATGTGGTTGGCGACATATACAATACAGTGGAAAAGTTTGGAAGAGCCTGTTTTTAAGCCCCTTCCTTCTGCGCACCAATGATGGAAATGGCATCATGTTTTCGTGACGGAAACATTTTGCCAAGTGGCAAATGAGTTTGATGTGTGGTCCTGAATAGCTGAGCATTGCTGCAATGCTCTTCACAAGGTCTTCTGCAAAATAGTGATAATTATAGTATATATATATATATATATATATATATATATATATATATATATATATATATATATATATATATATATATATATATATATGTGTGTGTGTGTGTGTGTGTGTGTGTGTGTGTGTGTGTGTGTGTGTGTGTGTGTCCTGTTTGTTGAGCATCTGCATTTTTCAAATGTTGCAAATCAGGTATACACATCATCAAACCAAGCATTATATGGTGGCCCAAACTGAAGTAAGGTCTTAGTTATATAGAGAGATCATAATTATATTCGTGAATTCAACTCAGACACACCTATGTAGTCTATCTATCTATATCCCTGACGCCCTGCTCCCTCGCGGGACCTTCCCTCCAGGGGGTGGCCGCGGCAGGAGTGTCTCCATCTCTCCCTGTTCTGACACTCCCTCTCCGCACACTCAATCCTTCTACTTCCAACTCTCTCGCTCCAATACTCACTCACCCTATTGATCCACTTCACAGGTGGTCTTCCCCTGACACCCCCTCCCTCAATCCTTCCCGTATCCACTCTCTTCACAAATTCATTCTCCCTCATTCTCATCACGTGTCCAAACCATCTCAGCGCACCACGCTTCACCCACTCCACATTCCACTCCTTTCGCTGTCGCACCCATGCCAAACCGCTCATACATGCTTTCATTATTTTCTCGGTCCCATCCTGACACATCACGTGCACCTCTTATATAACTCATTTCCACTGCACGTATTCTTGATTGCTGTGCTGCATTCCATGTCCACATATCTGATGCATATGACAGAATTGGCAGGATAATACTGTTCCTTATCCCCCTCTTTACCTCCATGCTCACACTTCTTCCTTTCATAACTTTCCAATGCACCTACTTCCTGTCTGCCCTTCACTGCTCTTTCCCTCACCTCATCTTCCATACTTCCATGCTTACATAGAACTGTCCCTAAATATTTAAACCCCCTCTTTCTCCTCCTCCTCCCCTTCCCTGGGACAGATGGAGACCCCCCTCCGCCCGTAGCCACTTTTCGTTAACCCTCAGAGGGGCCAATGGCAGCTGGCAGGGCTAGCGCAGTGCTCATTCCCGGAGGGACACAGGGCACCAGATCATCTGTAACTACCGGCATCCTATACCTAAAGATAAAAAAAAAAGATAAAAGGATGAAAATAACAACGTCCAGTAAGTGCAAAGTACCAAAGGTACCCGCCCTCCCTCTACAATTCCCCCCTCCCCCCCCCAAAAAAAAAACACCATAAATCCATACTAAAATCAAAATGTGGTGTATTAACGAGGTCACCTGGAGAAGGTGGGGTAGGGCTTGACTACCACAGAAGTATCTGTGGTAGTCCAGCGAGGTGCTGCTAGTTCCCAACAACCTGATATTAGCCTTGCACAATGACATCTCAACCTCACTGGTTACAATACTGCCACTGCACAAAGCAGTGTACAGGACCTCAAGATAATAGCATGCATATCAGAAATAATGCTCTAGACTAAAAGATTTCATGAGAACGAAGTATGGGTATCCCCCCAAAAAAATATCATCAATTTTCATCACGTTTCATGTCAGAGCAAAGGATGAAAGTGGCCTACTCAAGGGTGGAAGGTTGTGCATGCCCGGCTAAATATATTCTACCATGTGAGCTCTTCTTACTCTTTTGTGTTTAAGTTGAAATAACATTTGCTATGTGTTTTTTTCCTTTTTTTTTGTACGTGTAATTTAGTGTATACTTATTTGGTGCCGAAGGTGTCAAACTATCATATATTTTCACCTCCCGTGGACCACACTCGAAGGACGACACACACACCCAATGGTTTCCATTGATGTGTAGAATCTGCACAAATTCACTCTCGGGCTTACCTGTAATTGCATAACTGCCGTCAATCTGAAGTAATCCTGTATGCTGCAGACCATCTACTCCAGGGAATTGTTTTTTGAGGATGGTCTGAGCATAGTTCACATGGTCATCTGTCAGCCAATCACCTGTAACAAAAGCAATACAGATAATGATTATAGAATCAATTACTTCTGGAGTCTAGCACTGCCTTAACCAACAGGACATTTTATTACAAAGTATAACAGGCTATTTACGGAAGAAAAATAAATGACACACTTGACAAAATATATAACAAGTGAATGTACACATTGACTTACCATTCTCTAAACTTAGATACGATTCAGGGCTGACCCCAGTAAGGGTTATGTTCCGTGGCCTACAGCATTGTTTTGGGTGTTTAGGTTCAATCCCTATTACCTCACAGTCAGAAGTGGATGGTGATGGTTGTGGTGGTTGTGTTAATGTGAGTGTTGTTGAATGTTGTTTTGTTGTAGATGGTGACAATGGGCTGGGTGTGTTGATGAGGGTGATGGGGATGAACCTGGCAATGGTGATAGTGACAGTGTTGATGCTGGTCGTGGTGAGTCAGGTGTTGGTTAGAGTGATGATGATGAACCTGGCAATGGTGATGGTGACAGTGTTGATGCTGGTGGTGGTGAGTCAGGTGTTGGTGAGGGTGATGAACCTGGCAATGGTGATGGTGACAGTGTTGATGCTGGTGGTGGTGAGTCAGGTGTTGGTGAGGGGCGTGACTCCGTTGTTGTTGTTGGTGGTGGTGATTGAGGTAGTGGTATCTGCGGCAGTTGGCTCCTCACATAGTAAAGGCACAGGTCCTTCACATTAACTTTACTCTTTTTTTTATTTTCTACATTTTCGATGACGCAGGCACCAGAACCCATCATGTCAGTGATGATGTAAGGGCCCAGCCATTCTTTTTGGAGCCTGTCCCCCTTCCGTCCTTCCTTCCTGTTGTTTCTCTCCTCTTCACTCCATCCCCATTAGAGAAGTTGAAAGTCATCACTTTTTTTTTTCAGCATAATCCAATTTCATTTTTCTTTGTGCCTTCTCAATGTTTCCATTGACCTTGAATGAAAATAACATACATAGTAATTAATGTGTTGATGGTAAAATTATTGACTTAGTCTGGTATCATCAATCAATCTGACGACACCTGTTCTGAAGAACATCCCTCAGGGGATGGCCAAAACAGAAGAGTCTCCACTTATATTTTTCATTGCATGCCCTCCTTGAATGCTCCAATCCTCTCATTCTCCTCACGCCTCCATCTTTCACATACTCCAACACTTTATCCTTCCATTTTACTAAGGATCATTCTCTGGTACCAACTGCATCTACCACACTCACATAGGATCTCTTATGTGCCATTCTTTCTACATACTGAAAGCACCTCAGAGTGCTGCGCTTCACCCACTCAACCCCTCCACACTTTATTCCTACGCCCTTACCTAACATACCGAATCTATTATACACACTTTCAGTAATTTCACCATCCATTCATCTCACACCAAAGGTACTCCTCAAATAGCTCATTTCAACTGCTTGGGTCTTTGATCTTTGCCTTTCACTCCAGATCCACGTCTCACTTGCATATGTTGCTGTTGGCACAATTATTCCACCTTTCAGTAACATGTTTTACAGCCATGCTCACTGCCCTCTCATTTGTCATGCATCCCAGAGTTCCAACCACTTTCTTGCACAGCTTTCTCTCATAAACCACCTCACTTTCCATACTTGCACAAAAATGGAGCTCATGTACTTCCTCTCTTTTTTCTCCACCAAGCCTAATTTCACATTCCTTTGGACTTTCAGCTCTTACGCTATATGGGCAATTAAAGTCTTTTACACATCTGCGTAGATACTGACATTGCCATGTAATCGTATTGAGAATAGTGAGAAGAGAGGTGGAAGAGTGGAAGAATTTTAAAGAGAAGACTCTTAGCAGTGCAAAACATGTATAATGCATACAAAACAAATAAGTGAATTTTCTCATTCTTTTCTTTCTTGAAGACTACCTTGTATTTGTTGGAAAATGCAGTAAAGAAGAAAAATAGGACATATTGTGGCAACCTGTTCTAGAGTTTAGCTACTTGTATACATTTACTTATTAGTAAGATGTAAGAATATTTCATGGTTTATGAATACACATAAATATACTTACAGTTTTAGTGATCTCCACACATGACTCAATGGCAGCATCAATGAGCACTTCTGGACTGCCCTCAAAATTTCCCAAAATGCCATCAAACTTATCATACAAGGTGTTTATTATGTGTGGAGCCCTAGCCTCTCGTAGGAACATGAGGAAGAAGGGGGTGTATTTTGTAGTGGTCTGGCGACTTGTATTGATTCCATAAACTGCAGACTTCAAGAACTTGTAACAGAAATCATAATTACAATAACTTAAAATGACAAAACAAATCTCAGTAGCTTAATCTCGATTCAGAGTAGTAACAGGAATGACTGTAAGTGAATTACAGTGGGCTATTGAATGTGGATTTAAACAGGGGAAGAACAAAAATGTTAAGGCAACTTCTTCCAAATTTTCATGTACATTTTTTTCCTATGTGTGTGACCGCCTTTATACTTACTGATCCCAGTTATCGTGATTATCATTGCAGCACTTAGCAATGGCAGTTTTGAGTGTCTGGTTTGTCCTCTCGTCTTGGCCATTTGTTTGAGGGTGATACGCTGAGGTCATAATATTCTTAATGTTGAACAGAGCAAGCGTGTTCTTGTTCATTTTGAAAACAAAGAAAAAACAAAGCTGATACTTACAAGAAAACATGAGTTAAGTGCTTTACAAAACGCTAGACGTCTTAGTTGCCATACACTTTCCAGTGGAGCTCTCATAAGAAGTAAAACTGGAAGAGGTGAAGTACAGAAGAGTCATTTGAAAGTTATTTGGGAAGACAGTAAGGGGATGCAGTGGTGGTGAGTATGGGTACCGAAGCAGGTGGAAAGCAGGGGTTTGGGCATAGAGGAATTGACTGAGAAAAATGGACAGTGTGTGTATAGAAAGTGTACGTGGAAGATTTGTTATGTCTAGTATGGGAGAATGAGTTATGGAGTAGTAGTGGTGCTGAAGTACAACACCCTGATAGTTTGAACGCCTGTAAAGTATGAATGTGAAATGAAAAGAATACAAAAGATCCTGGTAGTGTGAGAGGACGCCCTGTAATATTGGAGGATAATGTTGGCATATGTGGAGAGAGGGAGGAGATGGGAGAGTGAGAGGATTTTATAATTTGAGAATGAAGAGCACGGGCAGGTGCATGTGGAGATTTTTAGCGTGGCCACACCCTGAGGGATTTCCAAGAAAGTAGTATCAGTGTAGACTAGACTTAACTATTATCTACTACTATATAGTGAACATGCAGACTATTACTTTTCCTTGTTGCAATATGTTGCCAATAACAAGCATCTTACATTTACCTCTAACCCGTCCGCTGCGATTGGCACGGATTTCGCCTTCACTGGTAGCCTGGTAACATATACTCCCAGGTCTTTCTCTGCCTCTGTGGTGGATAGTGGAGTGTTTCCCATGTGGTATTAGTATGCAGGATATCCCCTCCCAAGGTGCAGGACTTTACATTTTTCTTCACTGAATTGCAGCAGCCACTTATTGGTGAATGTCTTCTAGTAGGAACTCCGCAGTCAAGGGGCTAATAAACTCCCTTCCTTGATCAGTGATTATCTTGAGTGGAGAACCATACGTGTAGATCATGTCTACTATGGCCCTGGCAACGCTGACTCCTGATTTGTCTTTCAGAGGGTGTGCCACCACCCACTTTGTAAACAAATCCGTCATGGTGGTAACATACTTGTTATTATCAGCAGTTTCCTTGAAAGGGCCAATCAAGTCAATACCCAGAACCTCCCACCTTCCAGACACTTTGATGGGGTGCAATTCTGATGCCTGGGTCTTGATTTTTTTTTTAAAGAACTGGCACTTTGGGCAGCTCTTTATCTGAAAATAACATAATGGCCATAATTGTACCAATGTGCAAAACAAACATGAAAGTGGCCTTTAATGTAACTGCTTGTCAAACACTTCTGCCAAAGTATTTGGGAAACAAGAGTAAAGCAAACACCTTAAAGTAAGTTTATGTAGGAACAATGCAGCACTCTTAGTTCATGCTTATGTAAGGTTATGATAGTCTTTTCTTTTAAACTGTAATATTGTTGCCCTCATACTCCTTAATATCAATTTCCTTCCATGGGAAAGGGGAAGGTTTACAGATAAACTTAAATAGCAAATAGTTTGTTTGAAAGTTTTGAAAATATTGTGGAGCTTTACTTCCATTGTGTTTTAAATGTAAATTCAACCTACCCATTCTATGACATCATTTGTTATGGACATCCAATAATAGTCTTTATTAATTTTTGCTTTTGTTCTTTTGATTCCTTGGTGACCGCTATCATCATGGACCTCCTTCAGGACTTTTTTTTTTTTTTTTTTTACAAAAAAAGCCCGCTACTTACTGCTCCCGAATTGAGTACATAGGAGTGGCCAAAAAGAGAGGTCAGTTTCGGGAGGAGAGGCGTTCTGATACCCTCCTCTTGAAAGAGTTCAAGTCGTAGGCAGGAGGAAATACAGATGAAGGAAGATTGTTCCAGAGTTTACCTGCGTGAGGGATGAAAGACTGAAGATGCCGGCCTCCCTTAACTCTTGCATAAGGGGTTTGGACAGTATAGGGATGAGCTTGATTAGAAAGTCATGTGAGGCGAGGCCGCGGGAGGGGGGGAGGCATGCAGTTAGCAAGTTCAGAAGAGCGTGAAAATATCGATAGAAGATAGAAAAAGAGGCAACATCGCGACGGAATTTAAGAGGCAGAAGACTATCAGTAAGAGGAGGAGAGCTGATGAGACGAAGAGCCACTCCACTCTGTCCAATAGAGCTGTGTGAGTGGAGCCCCCCCACACGTGAGGTGCATCTCCTCTTCAGATGTTTTTTACGTGTAGATGTAGGGCAGGAATTTGTTTGCAATATATGACATTGTCTCCTCAGCTATGAAAAAATAAGAAAATGTAATGTATCTGGATGGTGAGGAATTTATAAAATGAGTGTATGAGAGTGAATTAGAGAGTACAGGCAGGAGAGGCTGACCACCTGGGAGGTGCAAAATGAAGATAAAAGAATACCTGAAGGAGGGAGGGGGGTTGAGCTTGAGCAGGCAAGGAGGGAGTGTTTGGATAAGGAGAAGTGGAAACTTTTTTCCTGTGGGGGAACAAGGCATCAGAGCTATAGATAAATAGGTAGGTAGGTATATATATATATATATATATATATATATATATATATATATATATATAGAGAGAGAGAGAGAGAGAGAGAGAGAGAGAGAGAGAGAGAGAGAGAGAGAGAGAGAGAGAGAGAGAGAGTTCTGGCCTTTTCAGATAAGAGGTGTGGCTCACAATAATAAGCAGAATGCTTAAATACAGGCAAATTTGTGCACCCACTTAAAATTCCATGCAAAACCTTGACATTTGTTACAAACACACCAGTGTTTATCGTGCAGCTGTACATAGATAAGCACTGAGGTCGGCACCCAGCTGCGACACAAAAGAATAATATTTAAATCATTTCAGTTACAACCTATGTTAATAAGAAAGAAACAGAAAATTGTATTTAATAAGGGGGCAAATGCATGTGTAAGGGTGGAGGGAGAGTTTAGTGAGAGCTTTGTGATAGGAATGGGAGTGAGACAGGGATGTGTGATGCCGCAATGGGTGTTTAATATTTTTTGAATAGTTGTATGAAAGGGATGAAAACTAACATAGGAAATGTTGCTGCAAGGATGAAGCTGGATGGAATGGGTTGGGCTGTGGTTGCACTTCTCTTTGCAGACGACACTGTGTCTATTGCTGAGAATGAAGGGGAGTAGGGACCTTCTGAGAGTAGTGGATGAATTATGTAGTGTGTGGTGAGAAGGAAGCTGAAAGTCAATGCTGCTCTTTCTAAACTTTCTAAACTAAAGCAAACTTATATCATCCCTGCCCAGTCTCTATTCTTATCACAAAGCTTGGATATGTCAGGGGCACAAGAAATAATTTATCGCACAGACTTTAATTAAATATAATTAAATGACACACACTTGTGCACCAACGGCTGTTTGGACAGGAAGAGGAAGTTCACCTATCAAAAAGGCATGTCCAGTCATTGATGTTAGCAAGACAAAGAATTGGTTTCCAAGGCAGTAAGATGGTTTAATTGTTAACATCAGCACTGCAAAGACTCACCTTCAAGATGTAACTTTGCAACTAATTTTCTTATACCACTTTTATCTTCGTCCTTCACTGACTCTGCATATCGTCTAGTTTTCACGTAGTGTACCGTTTGCTGTATGCGATACCATTTCTTGTTGGCAGGAACCATTTTGACATGTTGGAAAAAGTCTGCATCAAAAAACTGCTGCTGTATAATTTCATTTTTATGATTATCTTGCAATAGTTTTTTTGTTTTTTTTGTTTTGTTTTTTCAGGAACTTAACATGTAAAAAAAAATAGAGGGTCCACTACTGTCAGAGAGACAATAATACTAGAGTGAGGTCAAAAATTCTAAAGACTTACACCAAAGTAAGGACAAGTGTGTCATTCTTTCTAATAAACCTTTAGCTGAACAAATATCTAACACTATACGTTGGTGTCTTGCAGAAAAAAGAGACTTTGACGTAAGTACTGATCACAGCTTGATTGATGACGTTAGTTTTAACACCACTGGCATCAAATAACAATGATACAGTATACTGAATTTAAAGCGTTCTTGAGTTAACTGAACCTGTCTGAAAGTAACAATACTCCTAATTTGGAAAGTACTGCCATTTTTCTTTTCTTTTTTACTTTTTCTTTAAAGTGCAGCCTATGTCACTAGTAGGCTCGTTTCTACAGGGCTCTGATGGATGGCTCTGCAGGATCTTGAGGACTACGAGGGTTGGCCCTTGCCCGTGGTGGAGGAGGCTGGATAACTGTGATGATTTGAGGCTTATGCTGCCCTCCAATGCACTCACAATCGAAGGGTTGAAAGGCGACACATAGATAATTTCAGGTCACTCAACAAGGTTTGATTAATGAACCACCATTTTGGAGACCAGGGGTAGGTTAGGGTGGTTAATTGGGTTAGGTTAACCAGATCATATTGTGAGTGCTCCTAAGTTACCAGATCATAATATTGTGAATGCTCCTTTAAGTTACCAGACTACATTGTGAGGGCTCCTTCAGTGAACTCTTTCAAAAATAAGTATGACAATCACATACAACAGATAACAATGGAGGCGGCCAATAGGATCTAGTTAGATAATTAGGAATCCCGCTGAACTTATTGGTGAGTCTAACTCTGTGGGAGGGGACCAAGTAGATTTTGAGAGGGAAAAAATATATTGGGTGTATTGGGGTTTGGAGGCATAACAGAAATTGGTAAATATGTAGTTTCACCAATACTCCCATTGATCTTATTTTCTCTTTTTATTTTTTGGAAAACATTATAAGGGACTTGGTGGGAGACCAGAGTTTTGGGCGAGGAAGGCAACAGATAAAATTAACTTAACTTTACCAAATATATTAGGAATTATGCAAGCTGTGCCCGGATGGTAGTTCTAACATACAGGACTCTCTCTGAACATGCTCCTTAGGCAATATCTAATAAAATAAACCTAACCTTAGCTAGTAACATACTCTTTCTCACCTAACCTTGCTCCAACATGAGTGCACAGGAGTCTGGATATACTCCCTGATAGTATGGGGTTCCATAATTATAGTACTCCTTTTGATAAGAACTAAACATTCTCAATACTGGTAGTGTACCACTGGTAGTGTATTGATCACCACCGCTGCGAAATGTCAGCCGGGATTGGTTAGTAATTTGCATGAATATCCAGAAATTTATTTTGTTTCTTGTTTCTGTCAAAATCCATGGAATTTGTGGGAAGGCCTAAGAAAAAACTGAGTGTTCTGCCAGGTTAGGTTTAGTTTTGATAGATATGTAGTTTTGGACAATATTTCTACATTTTCACTCAATATAAGCCTTGTTCTTGTTCTTTTTCTTCCTATAAGCTGATGCATGGCGATGAAAACTAATAAATGAAGCAGTTCTTAAAAAAAGAAGTCTGCATCATGTTAACATGCTATTTTTCATTAACTACAACTTTATTGGGTCATTTGCAGTTCCAACACATCACACATACATCAGAAAAACACTTCCTGCCAATGAAAGCCGATGCATGGCGATTAAAACTAATAAATGTGGCAGTTCTTAAAAAGAAATCTATCATGTTAACATGGCTATTTCTCATTCAATACAACTGTTTATTGAGTCATTTTCAGTTCCAACACATCACACAGACATAAGAGAAACATCTTCTGCCAATACCAACTTAGATTAAGAACTTGCTTACCCAAACAAGACAAAAACATGAGAGGAATCTTTCGCCTGGGAAGAATCGAGCGGCCTGTGCTGGACTGTATTTACAAAACTTCCCGCGGTGGAGTTCCGCTACTGCGCATGCGCTATGGGAAGTATAGGGACGGGGAAATTTCGTATCCGCCGCTACCACCTGGGATTTTTCAGTCACCGCCGAGTGGCTTAAGACTGCCCACATGCTGTCTTAAAGACCAGTCATCAACCCAGACGCTAGAGGAACCGTCCAAGGGAAATCAAGAATGAGCTCCGAGGGGCAGCATGAACCAAGAATCGATGGCGCCACTATAAACACTTGCCTGCGTCATGACAGGCTTGGGTCGACCACTAGGCCCAACCAACAAAGCATACCGGCATTATAGGCCATGACGTCTACTTAACTATTATACAGGGGAAGTATTACATCTATATTCTTGAATGAAAAGTTTATCTTAATGAAGCCCATCATTTTGTTCGCTGTTTGCTGTGTCAATGCAGTGTGTCAAGTACCCAGGTCCTTGAGACACTTACCGAATTTTGAGTTTTATGCCACGCATTTGATAATCGAACCTTTTATTTTTTGTATATATTTGAAGGATCTGGTGCTTATCTATATTAAAGGGCATCTCTGATTTATCAGACCAAACATAAGTTTTATGCAATTCTTCTTGTAGGCTTTGTCTACCTTCGTCAGAGAGGACCGAATTACCAATCTTTGTGTCATCAGAAAAATTACCGATGAGATTATTGAGTTCAATGTCAACGTTATTGATGGAAATTATACCCACACTGGACCAAGATATGAGCCCTTAAAAAGGGACACCACTAGTGACAGGCACCCACTCTTGAGTTGGATCCATCGATCATAAATCTTTACTGCCTGTTGCTCAACCAATTTGCGATCCAATGGTGTACTAGTTGTACTTTAACATCGATATCTAGTTGTCGATTTTATAAATGATTTATGGTGTGGAACTTTATCAAACGCCTTCTGAAAATTAATAAACCTCCGTCGAAGGGGACTCACCTTGTCGTGGTGACGGGGTTTGAAGCGAGGTCGGCGGCACCACCTACCGTGGTGGCTTGCCTACCTCGATAGGGCTCGATGTCCGCTGGCCTCGTGGACCAAGTGCTCCCCCCTCATCACCGGTAGAGGAGGCCTACTGGTAATGTTGCCTGCGCCCGCCCTTTTACCACCTAGGGCAGGGCTATTGTCTCCCCACGTGTTTGCCGTGCGTGGCGTCCCGTATACTCCCCGTGCCCTCTCATCTGGGAGTTGAATCCACCGCGGGACAGGGTGTAGTTCCCCTCGGTGGGCAACATGCTTCTTTGGTGGGAGTGTTGGGGAAAGACGGGCAGTTCAGTGTGGCCCCACTGATTCAATCGGCTAGTCATGCGCTCGCTAGGGCCATGCGATGGCTAGGGTCAAGCGGTCACTGATGAGTAGGCGATCGCAACGGTCCGCGACCGCCGTTAAACGCCTGGCAGTAGCTGCGTATACTTTCCCATTACCCCTGGGGCTGTTGGGTGCGGTCTGGCCCGAACGTCCAGCCTCCCTTTGTTGGACTCCGTGACGAGTGGGGGTGTGGGAAAGTAAAACGAACCCTCCTGTGTATGGGTAAGTTTTCATTGCCCCGGCCTGGCTCCCTCCCTGACGTCCGCCTGTCCCCGGAAACTCCCACACTCCTTGCCACCTTAAAAAAAAAAAAAAATAAATAAATAAATAATATATATATATATACATATATATATATATATATATATATATATATATATATATATATATATATATATATATATATATATATATATATATATATATATTAAACGTATAAATGGGCAGGAGATTTTCTCTAAGACATATCTCGTTAAAAGTGATGGCAAGTTCTGAGAATTTAGGACATTAATTAGGTATAAAGAAAATTCTTCTTTATACCTAATTAATGTCCTAAATTCTCTCTCTATAGCAGAGATGGTTTCGCTGTAGATAACCATGTTCGCTAGATCCGGATTTCGGGTCTCTTGACCCTTCTTAAGTAGCTGGTATGTTCTCGGTGGTAAGGGTGAGAATGATGCCTGGCCGTTTGCTTTGATAGTTTATTGATAACCATTACATAAGACATACAATAAAAAAAATAAACATGAAAATTAAAAAAAATAAGCAGTTATCAAAGCAGGCTCTCAACTAGCAGCCTGCCCGATGTACAATACATAAATTACACTTGGTACAAAATGGTCAAAATTGCACATGGGGGAAATGTCTTTTTATTCAGTGGTCACCGGCGTAGTAGCTCGCAAGCTCCTCGTCGGTGAGGTCCCTGTCTGCGTACAGGAACGTGTCGTCGTCTGCGCCTCCGACGTCGACCTCGTCCTCCGAGACGTCATCTTCCTCGAACGTCGCCCACTCAACCTCCCGCCTGTGGTCGAAGTGGCATGGGGGGTTACCCAGTGGGCGAGCCGTGCGGATGGAGGTTGGGAGCGGCTTCCCGTCACGGAGTGTCCTCCTCACTAGGGGGAGGGCCGTCTCGTGCGGGATCCTCTCGAACCTGGCCTCCTTCTCTTGTTCAGCGAGGTGCTCGTAACGGATCAGGAGATCCACCAACTGGCCCTCGCTGAAGGTGTAGTAGGTCCGTGGGGTCTGGGTCGCCTGGCAGCTACCGGGGGCCTCGCGGAGTGCTGGCTCCTCTGCAGTCGTCGGCGGGTACCTCCGGGGACACTACTGAGGGTGTCACCTCGACGGTCGCCGCTGCCGTCTCCGTCCTCGTCTGCCGCGGTGGGTCCACCTCCATCTCCCTAGCGGGAGACTTTGGTGTCGGGACGCTCTGCTCCGTGGGTCCCGTCCTCCTCTTCCGTCTGCGGCGCCTCCTCTTACGTCCTTCTCCGCGAGGTGGCGTTCTCTCCTCCGTGGGCGGCTGCCTCGGCCGCGCTGCTGTCGGGTCCGCCGAAGACGTCGTCCTCCGCAGTCTGGCTCCCGGGATTCTACGGAGTCGGGCGGGGCACCTGCGGTTCCAGGCATGGTGCCCGGAACTGCAGTTGGGGCACACAGCCACCGGGCGAGCCTCGCCTTCCCGAAGGCGGCGAACACAGTCCCTCGTGGCGTGGTCCCTGCTGCACACGCCGCACAGCTCCTCCTTCCTTGTACACTGCCGCTGCCTGTGGCCGAAGGCCTGGCACTTGTAACAGCGCACAGGCTCCGGCACATAGCGGCGGGAGGTAAAACGCCCCCAGCATCCGAGGTCCAGCGAGGCGGGGACACGTCCCCGCAGCGTCAGCTGCACGCTCCGGGTGTGCAGGCGGCGTCCGTGGCCGGCGTTGTAGTGGCACCTCTCTGCAGCTGCAACGAAGGGGTGCGCCAACACCGGGTCCAGTGGGAGGTGGGTAGGGTATCTAAGTAAGACGCCCTTCAACGCCGGCTCCTTCTTCTCCATGGTGATGCCGCGGGTCCGTCCAGCAGCAATCTCGTCCAAGGTGGTGGCGTGGTCCCAGTCCCACGCACGGATGAGGAAGTCCCTCGCGCGGGAGACCGTCACCCGGAGACGCAGCTTCCGCTCGTCCTCCATCCACCGAATGGCCTGGTAGTGGGTGCTCAAGTACGAAGACACCAGCCTCCACTCTGGCAGGGGTCATCTCGATCGGTCCTCCCCGCCGTCTTCGTGTCGCGTCCTCCTTCGGGCCCGCTTGCTCTGCACGCGGGTCCAACCGTCCCCGTCGTCAGTAGCGGACTCCGTGGGCCGCTTCCTTGTTGCCGCCATGGCAGAGGCGGGAGCGGAACGCTCGACCGTGCCGTCTGCAGGGGCAAGTCAGGGGGAGCAGCAGTGAGGAGAAAGAGGTATTCACTCACTGCTGTCTGCGCCGGAACTGTGATGCCTGGCCGTTCGTTCGTAAAGATTTCCCCCCTTAATAGGGGGACAGTGCCTTTGCTCAAAGGCGGCCCTGTAAGGGGGGGCGGGCAATTCAAGTCCCGGCGGGTGTAGGGACGCCTCCGCCGCCGCCACAGCCACGGGTAACAGCCGGGTTGCTAAGTCACGAGTGACAGTGAACAGTGACGCGTATAGCGCAGTGACTGACACGGTGGCGCGGAGCCTGGCAGGAAGCAGAGCAGCTCGATCGCTCGCCCGCGAGAGCTGTTGCTTAGACGGTGGGGGAGAGGTGTTCGCGCTGCCAGGTCCGGGAATCCAATGACCTGCCTGGCCGTTCTTCTTCTTCTTCATACTATTTACCCCCTAAAAAGGGGGATAGGGCCTTTGCACAAAGGCGGTCCTGTAAGGGGGGCGGGCAATTGAAGTCCCGGCGGGTGTAGGGACGCCTCCGCCGCCGCCACAGCCACGGGTAACAGCCGGCGAGCAGCGACGGAGGCACGGGCCCTCCGGGCAGGCGCCCAGAAGCAGTCCGTAGCGGTACACGTGCGAGCAGCCGACTAGTCGACTTGACTGCGGAGGGGTGGCCCAAAGCGAGGATGACCCCGCGGGTCCATCTCGCCCACTGACTGGCTTTTTTTTTTTTTTTTTTTTTAAGAAAGGAGGGTGAAGGGAAGAAGGGGGGTGTGGAAGGAAAGTGGGAGGGAAATATTAGTAGGAGAAAAAACTGTTATTGATAATTACACACACTTAAAAAAAATGGTTTAAGACAGCGACATAAAAAAGCAAACAACTACTTTACCTAATCCGTAGCGTATATTCTGGTTTATTTATTTATTGTTTTCAAGCTTATCTCAATCATGAATGTCTGTAGAAAAAGTGAAAGTATAAGCAAGGTGTGAGGTAGGCTCAAGGTGTGAGACGCATATTTGGATATGGTTCGACTTGCGTGCAAGAAATGGAGAGGTGGTTATCCTCTGCTAATCCCTTCCTCATCACTCACGCAGTGGTGTTTGTTTATTTTTATATATTTCTACAGTCCCAACAACTGTCCAACTGGAATTGCTATTACGTTTACCATTGTTATCATTTTATTATGTACAGGGAGCGTACACAAAATTTTACAAAAAATTAGCGCTGCTCATAAATCTTAAACAAACTTGGAGGATGTCGGTCCCGTGGCCTTACCCAATTTTTGTCTTCGATAATCCTCATCTGCTGCTGCTTGGTTGTTTTTCTGCTCGTTCTGCATCGAGCATAGATTATTATGTCATTCAAATGGCATTCCAGGTATACAGGAACCTGATATCTCTTTTTGCAATGTAATCTCTCTCTCTCTCTCTCTCTCTCTCTCTCTCTCTCTCTCTCTCTCTCTCTCTCTCTCTCTCTCTCTCTCTCTCTCTCTCTCTCTCTCTCTCTCTCTCTCTCGTTGCGTGACCACTGTCGTGGGGGAAAGCTAAGGTGGGGGATGAGCACCTTCGTCCCCGTCAGCTCCTCGTTACCCGAGCACTCCGCTTCTTTTTCGAAATATGAGAGGAATTGTCTGGCTGAACAATATAGCGAGAAGAACGACGAGACTGCTGGTTCAAGAAAATAAATAAAGGAACGGAAATAGGGAGAAAAGAAAGGCTTCTGTAAATGGAAATGGGGACAAGAGAAAAATACATGAATGTATGTAGAAAAGAATAGTGGGGGTAAAGCTATCTCTATGAGTGTGGAAGGTACTATGAAATAAGACAGATAAGCTTTCATAATTAGGTAGGAAAATAATGAGATGAAAATAAGACTAAAAAGAGTATAAAAAAGCAATGTTTACATATAAAATCATTTACATTTGTCCATCTCGACTACAAATTTCGAATGGACCGTATTGGCTATACAGGCAGCGCCACATGTGGCCACTCATCTCCAAGCTGTCCTTTCTATAGAGTTCAAGTTATAGATTAGAGTGCGTCTGAGGCTGTCTCAGGGATACACGGCCATGATGCTGCCGTCGCCCCAAGCCGATGATTGCACACACTTCACTCCTACCCGATTTCAGTTTTTCTCCATGTCAAATAGTAGAGTCAGGAAATCGGGTAGGAGTAAATTATGAGCAGTCGTTGGCTAGGAGCGATGGCGGCACCAAGGCCTTTTATCCTGGAGGCAGCCTTAGACGCACTCTAGTACATAACTTGAGTTCTATGGAAAGTACTGCTTTGACAGTTCACCGAGTGGACACGTGTGCCGCTGCCTGTTATAGCCAATACGGTCCATTAGAAATACATTTTTGTTATAACTCTTCATTTACTGGGTAAAGGTCCGGTATAACTCCGGCGCCTTAATTTTGGTATATTTTCTTCCAAACCTTCACTAAACCCTTTGTGTACATATAATACATTAGTAAAAAGTGGCGGATAAATGCCACCTACCTACCTACCTATTCACGAAAGCGTCGCCTCCTCTGGTGCTGGCCGCGGCGACAGTGGTGCCGCCGCCGCCGCAAAATAGCTCGCAGAGGGTATAGGCCCTCAGCATGGCAGCCGTTGGGTTGCGTCTTATAAAAAAATAAAATAACCACGCGTGGTGGACCTGGACTCACATGCGTGGGCTAATCGCCTACCAAGCGTACCATCGCTAACCACCCTAAAACAGCCCCGAGCCATGACTTAAGATCATCCGGGGCCCCGGCCCTTTCAGCCCGAGGCCCGGATGACCTTGAGTCATGGCTCGGGGGTGTTTTAGGGTGGTTAGCGATGGTACGCTTGGTTAGCGATTAGCCCACACATGCGAGACCAGGTTCACCACGTGTGGTTATTATTTTTTTTTAGAACAAGCAGCCCAACCTATTTGCCGGAGTGTTTTAGGTGTCCGCCACTTTTTACTAATGTATTATATGTATACAAAGGGTTTTGTGAAGGTTTGGACCTTTACCATTTACTGTTATACTAATAACTAAAATTTCTGTAGTTTTTATTGACATCTATTTAACGTATGTCATTGATCTTCATCGAATTGTTTAACTTATTACTTTCATTATTATTATTATTATTATTATTACTATCATAATTTTCATTATTATTTTAATTATATTATTATTATTATTATTATTATTATTATTATTATTATTATTATTATTAGTAGTAGTAGTAGTAGTAGTAGTAGTACTATCATTATTATTTTAATTATCATTATTATTATTATTATTATTATTATTATTATTATTATTATTATTATTATTATTATTATTATTATTATTAATAATAATATTAATAATACTAATAATACTAATACTAATAATAAAAATAATAATATCATTATATTATTATTATTATTATTATTATTATTATTATTATTATTATTATTATTATTATAGTGACCCACCCTGCCTCGCACCGAACCTCAACTCGAAAGGGCGATGACTGCGTCCTCAATCAAGTCCCGGCACAAGTTCATATGACATACAATCTAAGAAAGACAGGTTGATTATACTCCAACCAGGACTCGAACCTCAGACTTGACGTCCGCCGTCACCCCGGATGTCTTGGAGACCGGCACAACATACTAGATCTCTTCCTTACCTCTAACCCTTCTGCTTACTCTGTCAAACTGTTCTCTCCGTTGGGCTCCTCTGATCACAACCTTATTTCTGTATTCTGTCCTATCGTTCCTGTACACCCTCTGGACCCACCGAAGAGGCGATGCTTCTGGCATTTTGCTTCAGCTCGGTGGGACGACCTGGGGATGTACTTTTCTGATTTCCCGTGGAATGATTACTGCTTCCAGGATAGAGACCCCTCTGTGTGTGCCCAACGCATCACAGAGGTGATTGTCTCAGGAATGGAGGCATACATTCCACGTACTTTTGCTACTCCCCATGCTAAAAAGCCTTGGTTTAATCACGCTTGTTCTCGTGCTGTCAAAGATAGAGAGGCAGCTCACAAAAGGTACCAGAACCTTCGAACTCCCGCTAACCATGACCTTTACATTTCCGCCCGGAATCGTGCCAAATTTATTCTTCGACTTACCAAAAACTCCTTTATCCATAGCAAATGTCAACACCTTGCTTTCTCTAATTCTTCCAGAGACTTCTGGCACTTAGCCAAAAATATCTCCTCCAATTTCACTTCTTCCTCTTTCCCGCCTCTTCTTAACCCAGACGGCAGCACTGCCGTCACATCTATCTCTAGGGCTGAACTCTTCACTCAAACTTTCTGTAACAACTCCACTCTGGACGATTCTGGGCATATTCCTAAAACTCATCCCCCTTCTGACTCCTTCATGCCTGTTATTAAGATTCCTAAGAATGATGTTTTCTATGCCCTCTCTGGCCTCAACTCTCAGAAGGCTTATGGACCTGATGGAGTGCCTCCTTTTGTCCTTAAAAACTGTGCTTCTGTGCTGACACCCTGCCTGGTCAAACTCTTTCGCCTCTGCCTACCAACATCTACCTTTCCTTCCTGCTGGAAGTACGCCTTCGTACAGCCTGTGCCTAAGAAGGGTAACCGTTTCAATCCCTCAAACTACCGCCCTATAAGTTTACTTTCCTGTCTATCTAAAGCTTTTGAATCAATCCTTAACCGGAAGATTCAAAAGCACCTTTCCTCTTCTAACCTTCTATCTGATCGCCAGTATGGGTTCCGCAAGGGGCGTTCTACTGGCGATCTTCTTGCTCTCTTAACTGATTCTTGGTCATCCTCTCTTAGCCGTTTCGGTGAAACTTTCTCAGTTGCGCTAGACATATCGAAAGCCTTCGATAGAGTCTGGCATAAACCTTTGCATTCTAAACTGCCCTCTTTCGGATTCTATCCTTCTCTCTGTTCCTTTATCTCCAATTTCCTTTCCGGCCGTTCTATCTCTACTGTAGTAGACGGTCACTGTTCTTCTCATAAACCTGTTAACAGTGGTGTTCCACAGGACTCTGCCCTATCACCTACTCTCTTCGTTATTCATCAATGATCTTCTTTCCATAACAAACTGTCCTATCCACTCATACGCTGATGACTCCACTCTGCATTATTCAACTTCTTTCAACAGAAGACCCTCTCAACAGGAATTACACGACTCCAGGCTGGAGGCTGCAGAACGCTTAACCTCAGACCTTACTATCACTTCCGATTGGGGTAAAAGGAACCTTGTGTCCTTCATTGCCTCAAAAACTCAATTTTTCCACCTATCAACTCGACACAATCTTCCAAACACCTATCCCCTATCCTTCGACAACACTCAGCTGTCACCTTCTTCTGCACTAAATATCCTCGGTCTATCCTTAACTCAAAATCTTAACTGGAAACTTCACATCTCGTCTCTCACTAAATCAACTTCCTCGAGGTTGGGCGTTCTGTATCGTCTCCGCCAGTTCTTCTCCTCCGCACAGTTGCTATCCATATACAGGGGCCTTGTCCGCCCTCGTATGGAGTATGCATCTCACGTGTGGGGGGGGCTCCACTCACACAGCTCTCTTGGACAGAGTGGAGTCAAAGGCTCTTCGTCTCATCAGCTCTCCTCCTCTTACTGATAGTCTTCTACCTCTTAATTTCCGCCGCCATGTTGCCTCTCTATCTTCTATCGATATTTTCATGCTGACTGCTTTTCTGAACTTGCTAACTGCATGCCTTTCCCCTCCCGCGGCCCCGCTGCACGCGACTTTCTACTCATGCTCATCCCTATATTGTCCAAACCCCTTATGCAAGAGTTAACCAGCATCTTCACTCTTTCATCCCTCACGCTGGTAAACTCTGGAACAATCTTCCTTCTTCTTTGTTTGTTTGTTTGTTTGTTTGTTTGTAGCTTGTTGGCTTGTTTGTTTGTTTGTTTTTTTGTTTGTTTGTTTGTTTGTCTGAGTTTGTTTGTTTGTTTGTCGTTGTTTGTTTGTTTGTTTGTTTGCTAGCTAGTTTTTGTTTGTTTGTTTGTTTGTTTGCTAGTTTGTCGTTTGTTTGTTTGTTTGTTTGCTAGCTTTGTTTGTCTCTTAGCCAGTTTGTCTTGGTTACAGGTCAGGCAGGCAGGCAGGCAGGCAGGCAGGCAGGCTGTTGCAGGCATTTGGCAGGCAGGCAGGCACACCTTGCATACATGCCGGCACACCTACTTTCAGCTTTTAGTCATCCACCTGTTCTACTGTTGGGCATGTAGACGCTTGCCCAGGGTTCCGGCGGGCTACTCGGTGGCGGGGCTGGTTCAACGTATCTGAAAAAGCGGTCCAGTAAGAGAGGCAACGTTATGATGAGGACGACCAGACGAAGAAGAAGAAGAAGAAGAAGAAGAAGAAGAAGAAGAAGAAGAAGAAGAAGAAGGAGAAGAAGAAGAAGAAGAAAAAGAAGAAGAAGAAGAAGAAGAAGAAGAAGAAGAAGAAGAAGAAGAAGAAGAAGAAGAAGAAGAAGAAGAAGGAAGGAGGAGGAGGAGGAGGATGAGGAGGAGGAGGAGGAGAGGAGATTCTCTCAGCCTCTTCTGAGCCTGTCCTCACCCTCTAACCCTACCCTTACTGCTCCAATACTGCACATTCCAAGAGACAAGAAGGAGGATTCAGGTTCTTTCTTCTTTATATGCCCTTTTCTTCTTTCTTTCTCTTTTTTTTTTTTCTTCTTTCTTCTTAACCTTTCTATGTCATTCTCTCTCTTTCCTCTTCCTGTCCAGACGTCGCTCTGTTCTCTCTCTCTCTCTCTCTCTCTCTCTCTCTCTCTCTCTCTCTCTTTCATAAATATCCTGTTACTGATTTTACAAAGAATTGACAGGGACAGGGAAATTATGGCAAAATGATGTTTCTGTAAGAACTGAAACAAACAAATTGGAGCTTACTAGTGGCAAATGAGGTGGATGGGGAGCAGGGCGGAGGAGGTGAACCATCATTAGGCAGGAGGGAGGGAGGAGAGGAGAGGAAAAGATGGGATTGAGGAAACAAACAAACTAGTGTCAAATGAGGTGGATGGGGAGCAGTGGCGGAGGTGTGAACCATCAGGCAGGGAGGGAGGAGAGGAGGAGGAGGAAACAGAAAGAAAGAAAGAAAGAAAGAAAGAAAGAAAGAAAGAAAAGAAGAAATAATGAAGTAAATGTGCTACTATTCTCTTAGTGAATAAGAATGTGGACCCCAAAGAGGTCCGGGGTGGTGGGTTAGGTCGGCCTGCTCAGGCAGCGGCATTAACCACCGAAGCCGTACAGGGTGCGGCCCTGGCGTTTGAGGGCGTACACCACGTCCATGGCGGTGACGGTCTTGCGCTTGGCGTGCTGGTGTAGGTGACGGCATCCCTGATGACGTTCTCCAGGAACACCTTGAGCACACCACGGGTCTTCGTAGATGAGCTGGAGATGCGCTTCACACCGCCACGGCGCGCCAGACGACGGATGGCCGGCTTGGTGATGCCCTGGATGTTGTCCTGAAGAACCTTGCGGTGACGCTTGGCGCCTCCCTTTCCGAGTCCCTTGCTCCCTTTGCCGCGGCCAGTCATGGTTCAGGTGGGTAGCTCAACAGTGGGCGTTGCTTTTTTTGCTTTAATAGTTTATTGATAACTTTACATAAGATACAAAAATAAAATAAACATGAAAAATTACAAAATAATTGGTTACCAAAGCAGGCTCAAAACAAGCAGCCTGCCCGATGTACGATACATAGTTGGCACTAGTGGTACAAATCTGGATCAAATTACACGATGGAAATGTCTTTTATTCAGTGGTCACCGGCGTAGCTTTCGAGCTCGTCGGTGAGGTCCCTGTCTGTCTGCGTTGAAGAGGTCTTCGTCCACGCCTCCGACGTCGACCTCGTCCTCCGAGACGTCTTCTTCTCATACGTCGCCCACTCAACCTCTGCCTGCTTATGATCGAAGTGGCGTGGGGGTTACCCAGTGGGCGGGCTGCGGATGGAGGCAGCGGCTTCCTTCACGGAGTGTCCTCACTAAGGGAGGGCTGTCTGTGCGGGATCCTCTCGAACCTGGCCTCCTTTCTGCTCAGTGAGGTGCTCGTAGCAGGGATCAAGAAGATCCCTCACTGAAATTGTAGGTGTCCGTGGGGTCTGGGTCGCCTGGCAGCCGGGGCCCTGCGGGTGCTGGCTCCCTGCAGTCGTCGTCGGCGCGTCCCTCGTCTCAGGTGTCTGGTCCCTGGTCCTCTTTTTCTTCGGCGCGGCGGTACCTGGGACACAGCTGGGGTGTCACCTCAGCGGTCAGCCGTCTCCGTCTCGTCCCGTGTGGTGGGTCCACTCCATCTCCCTAGCGGGAGACTTTGGTGTCGGGACGCTCTCCGTGGGTCCCGGCTTCCTCCTCCGTCTGCGGCGCCTCCTCTTCCGTCCTTCTCCGTGGGTGTCGTCCTCTCCGTGGGCGGCTGCTTGGCCGCGCTGCTGCCGGGTCCGCCGAAGACGTCGTCCTCCGCAGCTTGGCACCCTGGGATTCTGCAGAGCGAGCGGGGCACCTGCGGTTCCAGGCATGGTGCCTGAACTGCAGTTGGGGCACACAGCCACCGGGCGCGCCACACCTTTGAAGCGGCGAACGCAGTCCCTCGTGGCGTGGTCCCGCTGCTGCACACGCCGCACAGCTCCTCTGGTACACCACCGTTGCTGCTCAGGCCGAAGGCCTGGCACTTGTAACAGCGCACAGGCTCCGGCACATAGCGGCGGCAGGTAAACGTCCCCAGCATCCGAGGTCCAGCGAGGCGGGGACACGTCCCCGCAGCGTCAGCTGCACGCCCGGGTGGGCAGGCGTCGTCCGTGGCCGGCGTTGTAGTGGCACCTCTGCAGCTGCAACGCAGGGTGCGCCAACACCGGGTCCAATGGGAGGTGGGTAGGGTATCCAAGCAGGACGCCCTTCACCGCCGCCTCCTTCTCCAGGGTGATGCCGCGGGTCCGTCCAGCAGCAATCTCGTCCAGGGTGGTGGTCCCAGTCCCAAGCACGGATGAGGAAGTCCCCCGCGCGGGAGACCTTTACCCGGAGACGCAGCTTCCGCTCGTCCTCCATCAACCGAATGGCCTGGTAGTGTGTGCAGAAGACCGAAGACACCAGCCACCACACTGGCAGGGGTCCGCTTGATCGGTCCTCCCGCCGTCTTCGTGGCGTCCTTCGGGCCCGCTTGCTCTGCACGCGGGTCCATCCGTCCCCGTCGTCAGGAGCAGACTCCGTGGGCCGCTTCCTTGTTGCCGCCATGGCAGAGGCGGGAGCGGACCGCTCGACCGGGCCGTCTGCAGGGCAAGTCAGGGGAGCAGTGAGAGAGAGGTCTTCACTCACTGCTGTGCGCCGGAACTGGTGTGATGCATGTTCTTCCGCCTCCTCCTCGCAGATATGACCGCCGTACTTCTCTCCCCTGTATCGCCCTCAGTGGCAAGGCAGCGACCCCTCACCGACCAGCTGGACACCATCCTGGCCACCTATGACTGCCAGAGCACAGCTATCGTGGGTGACATGAACCAGCCTCTGGTGAGCAGGGCCTTCACTGAGCTGAAAGTGGTCCACGGGCTCACCAACGGGCCACCAACCACGTCACCTTTCCCACTCACGTGCGTGGGGCTCGTTGGACCCTGTCTTGACCGACTTGCCTGGGGACTCAGTGCACTGCCGCCCTCTGGAGAGAAGCGGCAGCTGACCATAATGCGGTACTGACTGAACTCGGCCTCAACCCCTCGCTTGAGGAAGCAAGGCAACGTGTCATCTGGCTGTGGCAGCGGGCAGACAAGCAATGAAGTGGCACTAGCTGACACTGACTGGGACGCCACACTCAGTGGTGACATTGACCACAATGTGTCAGCCTTCTCTGCCACTCTCCTCCAAGCCCAGAGGCAGCATGTCCCTCACAGGGCATACAAAGCCGACCCACGCGACCAGCCGTGGTTCGGCTATAGGTGCAGAGGATAAGTACAGAGCTTGGAGGGAATACATGCGCCGTCCCTCCCATCGTAACAAGGCTCTGCACCGCGCTGCATGCAAGGTCATGACAAGGACAGCAGTGTTGGCCAGGAAAAGGTAGGAGAACGGCCTCAGGAGGAAGCTGGCGTCCAACCAAGTTGACCCCAAGCAGTGGTGGTCCTTGGTGAAGGAGAGGCAAGGCACCGTCACGCAGGACAGGATCCCGCCTCTCAAGACGCCTGCAGGGGGCCTGGCAGTAAAGAACCAGGATAAAGCTGACCTTCTGGCAACCCACTTCAGCAGCAAGATGACTGTCGAGGAGCCAGACAGGCAGCCCCCCGTCCTCCCCCGTTTGAGTAACTTTGTCCTGGAAAACCTGGAGATCACGGAGGGCACAGTGGCCAAGCACCTCCGAGACACCAACACCAGGAAAGCCCCAGGCCCGGATGACATCAGCCCTTTCCTGCTGAAGCACTGTGCAGGGGAGCTGTCGCACCCCCTCACACGTATCTTCAGACAGTGCCTAAGCGCAGGGGCCTGGCCGACCCTGTGGAAAGAGGCTCGTGTCACACCGGTTTTCAAGAAAAAGGACAAGACAGACCCAACCTACTACCGCCCAATCTCGCTCCTGTCGGTTGTTAGCAAGATCCTGGAGCGGATTATTGCTGAGCAACTGACGCGCCACCTGGAGGAGAACCATCTATTGTCTCCTCGTCAGCACGGGTTCAGGAGAGGTCGCTCGGCATCAGACCTCCTCCTCCTGCTCAGCAAGTCTTGGCATGACGCCCTGGACTCTGGTCGCCCCTCACTTGTTGTTGCCCTAGATATTGCTGGGGCATTCGACTGTGTGTGGCACAGGGGCCTCCTGGCCAAGCTCGAACAGCTCGGCATCACAGGACAACTGCTGCAGCTGTTTTCGAGCTACCTGCACGGCCGGAGTCTGAGGGTAGTGGTGAACGGGTGCACGTCAGGCAGTTACCCAATCACTGCCAGCGTTCCACAAGGATCAGTACTGGGCCCGATTCTTTGGAACGCATACTTCGACGAGCTGCTCCGTGGCCTACCAGTGGCCTCAGCCTACGCCGACGACTGCACCCTGTCCCACAGCTACACCAGGGAGGAAACAGCGGATGTGATCGAAGCCACCAACCGTCATCTTGGCGACATCATGGCCTGGGGACGACGTTGGCAAGTCAAGTTTGCTGCCAAGAAGACCTTGGCCATGGTCATATCACGTTCGGGGGAGGACGCCAGACTCCTGCAGGGATGGCTGAGGTTTGGGGACGACACCCTGGTCATCAAGGTCGACTCCAGACTCAGTTTCGACCGCCACCTGGAGTGTGTGGCGCGCAGAGCCTCCCTGAGGGTGACACTCTTGCGTCGCGTGCGGCACCTGCTCGACGCAAACGGCCTCCTGAGGCTGTACAAAGCCCAGGTGAGGTCCGTCATGGAATTCTCCCCTCTCTCCTGGATGAGTAGTGCCCCATGTCACCTCTCGCTGGTGGACAGAGTGCAGAGGAGGGCAGAGCGACTCAACCGCGATGCCAGCAGCCTTCAGCAGCAGCGACCACATGGACACCAGTGGTGGCAGCGGCAACATCGACAGCAGCTACATCACCAGCAGGACGCCACCCGCTGTATGCTCGACAGCCTCGGGCACCGGAGAAGGGTCGGTGCCATCACAGCACAAGGCCCAGGTCCAACATACACCTCACCTGGCGGCACTATGGGTCCCTGGGAGGAGGCCAGCACACCACGAGCGGTGGCTATTTGACCTCTCGTTGAAATCCCGAAGCCGCACAGCAGGGCAGAGGGCCTTCACGGTGCAAGGCCTGCCTGGCAGGAATGCCTTCACGGGTGAAGTGGGCGTTGGGCAATGAACACCCAGCAGGTGAGGTGGCAGCTCATGCCTGGTGTACACTTACCACGCCCTAATAGTCATCCGCCTGAGCACAAAGCACAACTAGTGACGATGTTTAAAGATAGGCGACCTCCAAGACAGGGGTCGTCTTTATCATGAGACAGTTTCCTCCCTTTTGTCATATGTATCTTGATGTTTAAAATAGAAGTACCTGCAGCAGAAAACATCCTAATTGGGGAAAAGTAAATGAGAAAAAAAGTCTGTTGTGTAAATAATAATAATATGTATAATAATAATAATAATAATAATAATAATAATAATAATAATAATAATAAAACGGTTTATTGGAGGAAAGTTGCATTCCTAGAGGCTGAAAATTTTACAAACTTTACATGGGCAAAGTAATAATAATAATAATGATAATAATAATAGTGATATGTAGTAATAATAAATAATAGTAGAAAATACTGATATTTACGGCTTCTGTTGTCGAGGGTTTACATGTTGGTGTAATAATAATAATAATAATAATAATAATAATGTAAAAATAATAATAATATGGTTTATTCAAATGCAGCATTACGTCGGGTAACAGATTAACAATGGTGGCGTAACGTATCAGGTGGTGCACAGAATAGTCAAGGGCCCTTGACGGTCTTCTGGCACTGTTATTGAAGGTGGTGTCGCTCGTGTCGAGGCGGCTTGAGGGCATGGAGTGGGAAGGAATGGCCTCATGGAAATCCGTCACTCTCCTCCCAGCAGTCTGGCGGCTCCTTTACCTTCCTCCTCGCCTGCTTCTTCATCTCAGCACAAGGAAGGCAAGAAAGATTTGCGAAGTGGCTCAAAGAAATAGAACTCTCATAGTAGTCTACAATAGTTTATCATATCAATTCATAATTATAGTTTTCATGATGGAATTAGAGCAAAACCTTCAGTTTTATAATTTCAAAACTGCAAAATGTCATAATATAATCAATAATCTTAGCCATAATTACCAACTGAATGTCTTATATACTACATCATATATTACTGCTGTGATAATACAACGATCTTTGATGATTCAGTTGCGGCTGCTGCTACTACTACTTCAACATTATTACTACCAATATCACTGCTAATGTTACTACTACTGCTGCTACTACTACCTACTACTACTACTTTTTTAAATTCTAACCCATAAAGTACATCACCATGTTTATTTTCCCGACACATAATCATGGAGGCTTCATAGCAGGTCATTAGCCCCAACTCTGTTCGTAATGACTGTGAAGCACCAACCATATCACTAATACTACCCTGGCACTAAATCTATACTACTACCTACTACTACTTCTACTACTACTACTCTTACTACTACTACTACTACTGCTGCTACTACTACTACTACTACTACACAAAACAGGCCTCCATCTATTAGAGTTGCGTAGTAGACGGTATATTCTCTCATATCCTTTCACAGCAATTCATTATTTACCCCGCCACTGACTGTGGCCAAACAGCCATCTTTATTTAGTATTGCAAACCTTACTAGCATATTATTCTTAAGCTAACAGAGCTTGTGGTCGCCTCAAAGTCAGGTCGGCAATGCGGGTGGTTTTGGGTGCAGGTGACCTGGTTCTCTCGAGCAGACCAAGACTACTACCACTATTAATGCAATTGATACTATGTCAACGACTACTGCTATTCTTGCTGTCTCTGCTACTACTACTACTACTACTACTACTACCACTACTACCTCTTACACTTCTACCACCTTTACTATTAATACAACTATCACTGTTAACTCAATTGCTACTACTGCTATTCCCACCACTATTACTCTTACCACTATTAATTAATACGATTGCTACTATATCAACGACTACTGCTGTTATTACTGCTTCTACTATTACTACTACTACTACTACTACTACTAGTATTACTACTACCATTACTACTATCATTACCACTACTACTACTACTACTACTACTACTACTACTACTACTACTACTAACATAATTGCTATTATGTCAATGGTAACTGCCATTATTACTGATGCTACTACTACTCCTACTACTACTACCACTACCACTACTACTACTACTACTACTACTACTACTACTACTACAGTACTAATTATTATTATTATTATTATTATTATTATTATTATTATTATTATTATTATTATTATTATTATTATTATTATTATTATTATTATTATTATTATTATTATCATTACTGTTGTTGTTGTTGTTGTTGTTGTTATTATTACTATTATAATTATGATTATTATTATTATTATTATTATTATTATTATTATTATTATTATTATTATTATTATTATTATCATTATTATTATTATTATCATTATTATTATTATTATTATTATTATTATTATTATTATTATTATTATTATTATTATTATTATTATTATTATTATTATTATTATTCACAATGCTAGACAACAATCTGTTTCCTTTTAATAATATTTCTGATGAAGATTTGTTGGATGTTCTTAATTTCGGTGAAATACTCAGACAAGAAATCAATGATTGCCTCGACCCATTAAGTGTGCAAGATAACAATTATAATAATGATCTGGATGTTCATCAGTTTTATATAAGATCTAGACACATTAACTTTCCCAAGTCTGAATATATTTTTCTCGAAAAATTTTCTTCCTTATGTAACAACAGTGATTTTAATTTATTAACACTGAACATTAGATCCATGTCCACCAATTTTCAGTATTTTAAAGACATAGTGCTATTTGACAATATAACTTACTGACGTGCTTGGTTTCACAGAAACGAGGCTCGACGCAAGTATTTCTGCATTGTTCACTTTGCCAGCATACGAAATGTTCTCAAATGACAGGAACAGGTATGGTGGGGTGTATCCGTTACGTCTCCATATTTACAGGTTGTAAGTATGTAAGTAAGATACAATCAGATGGAAACATGTATTGAGGAGTATTGGGGAGTGGAAGTAAAAATTAATGTTAAAATGTTTTTAATTATATATATATATATATATATATATATATATATATATATATATATATATATATATATATATATATATATATATATATATATATATATATATATAGATAGATAGATAGATAGATAGATAGATAGATAGATAGATAGATAGATAGATAGATAGATAGATAGATAGATAGATAGATAGATAGATAGATACCTCCACAAGGCAATGTAAATAATTTTCTTAATGATCTCAATGATATTTTAATTACTACAAAAGATCAAAATTATAAAGAAATATTTATTTTTGGAGATTTAAATCTAAATTTATTACAAAATAATGACTAAAACATACAAGATCTTATTAATTTAATGTATAGTTCCTTCCTGTTTCCACTTACAACCCAGCCAGCAGATTATTTTGACCACATCCGCCTCCTTATAGATCATTTGGTCTACATATATAGAGAACAATATAAAATTATGTAATCAAGACGGCATTAATAATCACTTTCAGTTGTCTCTTTATTTAAATGTAATGATACTCCGTCCTCCACATTTCATAACGAAAGGACATTCACCCAAGGGAAGCTTTGGATACATTTAGTACTGCTCCTCACATAAATTGGTCTGATTCTCGACTTGCCAAAACTTCTTTCATTAATGAAAATGTCAACACCTTCTTCTGATTGTTCCTTGACTTCTGGCATCTAGCCAAAATATCTCCTCAATTTCCGCTTCTTCCTCTTTCCCTCCTTTCCTTAACCCTGACAGCAGCACTGCCGTCTCCATATCTCTAAGGCTGAACTCTTCGCTCAAACTTTCTGTAGAACTCCACCCTGGACGATTCTGGGCATATTCTTTCTACTCATCCCCTCTGGCTCCTTTATACCTGTTATTAAGATTCTTTTAAAATGATGTTATCTATGCCTCTCTGGCCTCAATTCTCCCAGAAGGCTTATGGACCTGATGGAGTGCCTCTATTGTCATTAAAAACTGTGGCTTCTGTGCTGACACCCTGCCTGGTCAACTCTTTCGTCTCTGCCTATCATCTATCTTTCCTTTACTGCTGGAAGTACTGCTGTACAGCCTGTACCTTAGAAGGTGACCGTTCCAATCCCTCAAACTACCGTCCTGCGCTTTGCCTCTTTTCTATCTAAAGCTTGAATCAATCGCCAACCGGAAGATTCAAAAAGCACTGCCTTTCACTTCTGACCTTCTATTGATGCTTCCAGTATGGGTTCCCGCGAGGCGTTCTGCTGGTGATCTGCTATTATGTAACTGACGCTTGGTCTCCTCTCTTAGCCGTTCGGTGAGCTTTGCTATTGCACTAGACATATCAAAAAGCTTTTGATAGGTCTGTGCAAATCTTCTTTCCAAACTACCTACGGTTCTATCCTTCTCTGTATCTTTATCTATAGTTCATTTTCTGACCATTCTATTTCTTTGTGGTAGACGGTCACTGTTCTTCTCCCTAAATCTATGTAGTGGTGTCCCAAAAGGGTTTCTGTCCTATCTCCTCTTTTCTGTTGTTCATTGATGATCTTCTTTCCAAGACAGACAGTCCTATCCAATCCTACGCCGATGATTCCGCCAAAATTTACTCAACTTCTCTTAATAGAAGGCTCACCCCTACAGAACTTAACGCTCAAGGCTGGAGGCTGCAGAACGCCTAGCCTCAAGATCCTTACCTATTATTTCCGATTTAGGGCCAAAGGAAGGAACCTGGTGTCCTTCAATGCATCAAGCAGTTCTCCCACCTCCACTCGACACAATCTTCAAACAACTTCTCTTTTTATTCTTTGACAACACCCTCCTCATCCTCCTTACCGGTAGTCTTTTACCTCTTAAATTCCATAATGCCTCTCTTTCTGTCTTCTATCGATGTTCCGCTGTGCTCTTCTGAACTTGCTAACTGCATGCCTCCCCCCCTCCGCAGCCCCGCTACTCGATTTTCTACTCATGCTCATCCTCTACTGTCAAACCCTCCTTAAAATTAACCAAGCATCTTCACTCTTTCATCGCACTCACGCTAGTAAACTGGAACAATCTTCCTTCATCTGTATTTCCTCCTACGACTTGGAACTCTTTCAAGAGAAGGGATATCAGGACATCTCTCCTCTCGTAATTGACCTTGCTTTCCGGCACCTCTTTTGTTTCTATTTTGAACGGCGAGTAGCGGGTACTTTTTATTATTGTTTTCTTTTTGTGTGCCCTTATGTTGTGTAAGAGTTAACCAGAAAAGGTAAGGTTTGTGGTGAGATTTTTGTGTATTAGGGCTGTACTCTTGAACAATATCTCAGCGCCCAAAAAAAAAAAAAAAAAAAAAAATTCATCTGTATTTCCACGCCAAAGGCTCATGGAGGTGTGGGGCCAGCAAGACAGTGGTCAGGCCAGACTACCACAGAGGAGGGGATTGTGACCCCACTCCTTCAGGTAGTGTAAAGATCTTGGTGGCTTTCAATACCCTTTTCTGTAATATATATATATATATATATATATATATATATATATATATATATATATATATATATATATATATATATATATATATATATATATATATATATATATATATATATATATATATATATATATATATATATATATATATATATATATATATATATATATATATATATATATATATATATATATATATATATATATATACTAGACGCGTTGGGCTAAGCTACTGATCGACCCAGTCCGGTACCGCCTCCGCACCTCGAACACATATAGTCCCGTACTATTCTGTACTTCCGCCTAAATTTTTTTTCACGTTCCGTACTGCACCTCCTGCACCTCCGGTAAATTGCATCAAAACTATTAAAGTGCGCCTGAAAATCTAAAGTCCGTATTAAAAAAGAAATACAAGGCAATACTGCAGCATTATTATTATCATTATTATTATTATTATTATTACCATTAT
>NC_066534.1:4464065-4494065 GCF_024679095.1 Eriocheir sinensis
ACATTTTACAGCAAAGGAAACAGTTCAAGGGCGTAAAGAAAAATATTAAAAAAAAAGCCCGCTACTTACTGCTCCAGAATAGAGGTCAAAGGAGAGGCCAAAAAGAGAGGTCAATTTCGGGAGGAGAGGTGTCCTGATATCCTCCTCTTGAAAGAGTTCAAGTCGTAGGACGGAGGAAATACATATGAAGGAATATTGTTCCAGAGTTTACCAGCGTGAGGGATGAAAGAGTGAAGATGCTGGTTGACTCCTGCATAAAGGGTTTGGACAGTATAGGGATGAGCATGAATAGAAAGTCGTGTGCAGCGGGGCCGCGGAAGGCAGGGGGAGGCATGCAGTTAGCAAGTTCAGAAGAGCAGTCAGCATGAAAACATCGATAGAAGATAGAAAGAGAGGCAACATTGCGGCGGAATTTAAGATGTCGAGGACTATCAGTATGAGGAGGAGAGCTGATGAGACGAAGAGCCTTTGACTCCACTCTGTCAAAAAGAGCTGTGTGAGTGGAGCCCCCCCACACATGAGATGTATACTCCATACGAGGGCGGACAAGGCCCCTGTAAATGGATAACAACTGTGCGGGGGAGAAGAACTGGCGGAGACGGTACAGAACGCCCAGCCTCGAGGAAGCTGATTTAGTAAGAGAAGAGATATGAAGTTTCCAGTTGAGATTTTGAGTTAAGGATAGACCGAAGATGTTTAGTGTTGAAGAAGGTGATAGCTGAGTGTTGTCAAAGAATAGGGGATAGGTGTTTGGAAGATTGTGTCGAGTGGATAGGTGGAGAAACTGTGTTTTTGAGGCGTTGAAGGACACCAGGTTCTTCTTGCCGCAATCGGAAATAGTAAGGTCTGAGGCTAAGCGTTCTGTTGCCTCCAGCCTTGAATCGTTAAGTTCCTGTAGGGTGGGTCTTCTATTAAAAGAAGTTGAGTAATGCAGAGTGGAGTCATCAGCGTAAGAATGGATAGGACAGTTCGTTTTGTAAAGATCATCAATGAACAACAGAAAGAGAGTGGGAGATAGGACAAAACCCTGTGGGACACCACTGTTAATAGGTTAAGGGGAAGAACAGTGACCGTGTACCACAGCAGAAATAGAACGGTCAGAAAGGAAACTGGAGATAAAGGTACAGAGAGAAGGATATAAACCGTAGGAGGGTAGTTTGGAAAGCAAAGATTTTTGCCAGACTCTATCAAAAGCTTTTGATATGTCCAGCGCAATAACAAAGGTTTCACCGTAACGGCTATGAGAGGATGACCAAGAGTCAGTAAGGAAGGCAAGGAGATCATCAGTTAAACGCCCCTTGCGGAACCCTTACTGGCGATCAGATAGAAGGTCAGAAGTGGAAAGGTGCTTTGGAATCAAGAGCTTTAGATTGACAAGAAAGTAAAGCTATAGGACGGTAGTCTGAGGGATTGTAACGGTCACCCTTTTTAGGCACAGGCTGTATGAAGGCATACTTCCAGCAGGAAGGAAAGGTAGATGTTGACAGGCAGAGGCGAAAGAGTTTGACCAGGCAGGGTGTCAGCACGGAGGCACAGTTTTTAAGGACAATAGGAGGCACTCCATTAGGTCCATAAGCCTTCTGAGGATTGAGGCCAGAGAGGGCATAGGAAACATCATTTTGAATAATCTTTATAACAGGCATATAAGAGTCAGAGGGGGGATGAGTAGGAGGAATATGCCCAGAATCGTCCAGAGTGGAATT
This sequence comes from Eriocheir sinensis, assembly GCF_024679095.1. Classification (NCBI taxonomy): domain Eukaryota; kingdom Metazoa; phylum Arthropoda; class Malacostraca; order Decapoda; family Varunidae; genus Eriocheir; species Eriocheir sinensis. The sequence continues at coordinate 4,465,769 of NC_066534.1, forward strand.
TTTAGAAAAAGTTTTAGAGAAGAGTTCAGCCTTAGAGATAGATGAGACGGCAGTGTTGCCGTCAGGGCTGAGGAGAGGAGGGAAAGATGAAGAAGTGAAGAAGTTATCACATGATTGAGTAATACTGGTATAAGCAAGTTAAGTCAACATGTTCATTGGCCCCGAAGACAACTATTTCCAAAAATGAATGGCGAGAGATAACACTGAAATTACTTACCAAAAATATCCATTGGGATGGATAAGATGACAGACTGTTGTGGTGTCGTGTGGTGAGCAGTGGCGGTCGGTGCGCGGCGCGCTCTTCACCTCGGTAAAACACTTCTATAAAACACCAACAAAGGTATTTTGAATAATTATTTGTGTTATATATGGCTTTCCGCATCTTAACGAGCGAACGAAAAGCAGCGGTCTGGAGCGACTGTAAGACCCAATCGCGCGCGGAAGGGTTTCATTTGCTGGCCAGCTAACGAAAACAAGTGACTGTAAAACCGGTCCTTCTTCCATAAACCTCTGGAAGGTTTGGGCGGAGTTCTTGAGACCAAAGGGCATCTGTACGTACTCGTACAAGCCAAAAAGTGTAATAATGGCTGTCTTCGGGATGTCCGCTGGGTAAACTGGATTATGGTGGAAGGTCTTGATGATGTCGGTCCTGGAAGAGATGGTGGAACCAGCAAGTTGTGATGAGAACTCTTGAATGTTTGGCACTTGATAACGACCCATAACGGTCCGCGAGTTGAGGGCTCGGTAGTCTCCGCATGGTCTGATGTCATCGTTCTTGTTGGGGACTACGTGAAGTGCAGAGGACCAGTTGCTTGAATGGGGCGGATGATGTTATTAGAGACTCGAACTCGGCCTTGGTTTGCTTGTAGCGTTCTGGAGATGAACGGCGTGCATTGGCGTATGATGATGGTCGTCCGGTAGTCTCTATAATGGTGTGTCACATGGTGCTTTACAGACCTTTCAGCTGTGTATGCGTCAGCGTCGGGAAGGACTTGAGGAGGGACGCAAACTGGTTGTCTGCACTGATGGTGGATATGTGGGTGCTTTCGCCAGCAGCTGTTCTGGTTCTGGTGGAGATGGATGTTAGAGGGTCGAGGAGCTTGCGATTTTTAAAGTCAATCGACAGGATTGAAGTTTCAGCCAATCATATGCAGCGACGCTCAGCTGACTCAGCCGCCGCCGGTACACAGTACACGCACACTCACAGTAAGTTTATGCTTTTTGTGTGTTTTTGTGAGTTGTAAAAGATAGTTCCTTTAGCGTTATGCAGGAATGTGAATAAAGTTTATAAGGTAAGTGTATTGGCTACAAGATGTCATTACATTCTATATTGAACCTAATAATAACGTAAATACTGTACTAACCGCAGTTTTTGAGACATCTGCCTGAGAGTATTGTCTAGTGAGAAGGTTGTGAAAGGCTTACATTACGTTTCATCTCGATAAAACCAGTGTGTGTCTGCGGGAAAGGGGTGTAGGCAATCAGTGTCGACGTCGCAGATAAGCCCCCTGGGGCTAGGGAGTGGTTAGAATATAGCTCCGGCCACGTCGGCTGCGCGTCGTAAAGCAGCAACTGATGCTGACCCTGGGTGGGGAGCTCTTTCACTCATCCAGGTCTTTTTCCCTCCGACTTACCTTCCTTTTCCCTTCTTTAAGCCTGTACAGGCAGCATCGCCGTTACCATTATTTACATCATAGATAGTGCTATATGACCTTAGATATCTAGCACATGCAAATTTGTTTGTCATTAACCAACCAACCATTATGCAGATCAAGTGAAGTGAACAGAGTATAGGAGGGTTTCCCCTGCTGAATCAATGGCTGAGATAGACACAACCAACTCAACTATAAGAGTGAAACCTTGCGTACCCCTTGACCAAATTTGATTGTACCTTATCATTTCTGGATCTGGATCTGGACTAATAATGCGCAGGGCACCCGTACAGGTGCATAACACACATATTTGTGTTGGCTGTTGGGGGGACGGGGGAGCCGGGTGTGCAGAGGAGGGAAGTGAATCAAGTGTAATTATTAATGTTGATGTGTTGTGGTGACAAGTGAGTGTGTATTTGTTTTCTGAATGAGTCTAGTGTACCGCAGTCTAAAATCTGTTGAGGGAGGTTGTTCCAGTCACATATGGTGCGTGGAAAGTATGAGTGCTTGTATGCGTCAGTGTTAGTGTGATATGTTTGGTATTTATGGATGTGTGTGTTACGAGTACGTTGGCTGTTTGCGTTGTGTAAGTATGTATGTGGATCACCGTCAATGTGAGTGTTTGTGATCTTGTACATAACTGTAAGTCTGTGTGCTTGTTTGCGTATGTGAAGAGGTTCCATGTTTATCTGTTGTTTGATCCGTGTTGTGATGCCAGGCGTTCGAGTGTAATTGTTTGTAATGAACCTAACCGCCTTGGTGTTGATTTGTTCTAACCTGTCAATGTTTCTATGTGTGTGAGGATCCCACACCGTGGAGCAGTATTTCAGTGTTGGTCTCACAAGTGTGTCATAAGCTATGTGTTTAATGTCAGGTGTGCAGTTATGTAAATTTTCTCAGGAGTGTTGAATATCTATGCTTTAGTAAATATTAAGAACAACGATCATATTAAGTTTGTACCACCATTTTGATATTTATTTGCTTTAGGGCCGATTCTGCACCTGTCAATTCCACCATGATCAGCGGTTATGGCATCTGTCTACGAAACTTCATCTAGTGATGAGGACCCTCAGCCTGCTTCAAAGAAAGCTAAACAAGTTTATGATCAGAAATTTCGCTCTGAGTGGCTGTTACAAAAAGAATTCAAAGACTGGTTGGTAGCACCTTCAAAGAACAATAAGGATGCAATGTGTTCATTATGCAACAAACCTGTAGTAAGTCACACATCATCTTTGCTTAAGCATAGTCACACTCAGACACACATAAACAAAATGAAAGCTAAGCAAAAATGTCTTTCAGTAAAAACTGATTTTGAGAAACAGTCCCATCAAAGCCTTTATAAGGAAAACACAGAAATACAAGTTGCTGCATTAATTGCAGAACACAACCTACCTTTCTCTCTGGCAAGCCCCTTAATACATCTAATTCAGTCAAGAGCTCCAACAAGCACAGCAGAAAAGGCTATATTAACACAGCTCAAAGTTAGTGACACAAAGTGTACCATTATAGTCAGACAAGATCTTGGATTGTATTTTGCAGAAGAGTTGGTTAAAAAACTGAGGGGAACCAAATTTAGCATCATCCCTGATGAGACAACTGATGTTTCTACAGAAAAGCAACTTGGAATTGTTGTCCTATACTGTAATGACGAAAAAATTGAGACTGTCATTCGTTTTTTTAACCTTGTTCCTGTTCAAAGTAGTACAGCAAAAGGGCTCTACAGTGTCATAAAGGAGACACTGCTTGAGAAAAACATTCCACTGGAAAATGTTATTGGATATTCATCTGATACTACAAGTGTCATGTTTGGAGAGAAAGAAAGTTTAGTTTCTCTGTTGAAAAAGGGGCAGGAAAAGGGCCTGCCCCATGTCATTACTATAAGATGCAGTTGCCACATGATTCACCTTTGTGCTTCTTATGCCTGTTTGAAACTTTCAACATCCTTAGAGGATATGTTGAGGAATGTGCATGCTCATTTCAGTCGGTCAAGCCAAAGAATTCACAACTTGGAGGAGTTTCAGAGATTTTGCAACATTCCTCTTCATAAAATTCCTGGTCTTTCACAAACTCGATGGTTGTCAACGGAAAATGTTATAAACAGAATCTTGGAGCAATGGTCCGCTCTTCGGCTCTACTTCACAGACCTAGTATCAATGAAAAAAGATCCCTCAAATACAGTGCTAAGCATCCTGCAAGCACTGAACAACAAATACATGGAAGCTCAGCTGCAATTTATGAGCTTTCAGCTAAAAAGGCTTAATGCTTTCAACACATTGTTTCAGAGTGAAGCCCCTGTTCTTCACCTCCTAAGGGAGAGGTTACTAAACTCCTAAAAGAAGTACTCTGTGACTCTTTGAAAATTGAGGCTGTTAGATCTGAGAACCCTTTTGAAGTTAACATTTATGATGAAAAAAACAGAATTGACATTGATCATGTCTATGTTGGTGTAGCTGCAACATGCATTCTTTCTGAGTGTAATCAAAGAGACCCCAATGGAGCTAGACGTGTTCGAGTAGCATGCAGAGATTCCATGGTGGAACTAGTAGACCAAATCCGTAAGAGATTTAAGGAAATGTAAAGAGAAGATTATGACCACCTAGACTTTTTGATACCATCTAATGCAGTGAAGTGTCATCCTCCTTCATTGGCAGGACTATATAAATCCTTCTCCTTTTTGAAAGATGTAGCTCCACTTGAACTGGTGGACATGGAGTGGCGCAAGCAGGCAATAGAAGAAAGTAACACCTTGAAGACTAATGAAACTGATATTCAGTTCTGGAGAGAAAGACTGAACCAAAAAAACATAAGTGGTGAGTTGAAATACAGAAATCTCCAAAAAGTTATTGGGTGCATGAAGTCACTACCTTGTGCAAATGCTCCAGTTGAAAGACTTTTTAGCACTCTGAAAGCAATTAAGAATGATCACAGAAACTCATTGAAAATGGAAAGCATTGTGGGACTACTTCATGGAAAACTAGGTATGGCTTCAGTTGGGTCAACTGCTGATAAACTAAGTGTACGTGATCACCCAAGGTTATTAAAGCTTATGCAAAATGTCAAAAGCAATGCAACAGACACTGAAGCTCATGAAATCATTGCAAAAGCACTAAAATCATAATAATGCTTATGAAGTGTAACATATACTTTTTGTATGAGTGGGGTTTTTTTACTGTATTTTTTAACAGTGCAAGTTTTGCTGGAAAAAGCAAAAATATGAACTCAATTTATATATATATATATATATATATATATATATATATATATATATATATATATATATATATATATATATATATATATATATATATATATATATATATATATATTGTACTGACTGAGGAAAAGTCATACTGCAATATCTCAGGATTCTCAGTTATTTATTGATTTTAGTTTAGTCTATTTATTTTTAAAGAAGACATAATGTGATGGTAAGTACTCTAGTTTATCTCAGCTGCTAAGGAATCTCTATTTTTCATTATAGCATTCTGTTAAGAATATGATACAACTTTACTTATGCCAAAAATATATACTGTATACCAAAGTGACACAAGTAACATGTACATTTTGTATGAAAGTGTTTTTTCTTAAATTACTGTATTTATTAATAGTGCAATTTGTGGTGGAAAAAGGAAGAATATGAACTGCCAGTGTTTTTTTTCTTCATATTTTGTTAACAGATGTTCAGTTATTTACTGATATTAGTTTAGTCGTTGTTTATTTGTTAGACTGCTTGATGAAAATCACTCGTCTATCTCAGCTGCTAAGGGATCTCATTTATTTATTTCATTTTAGGATTTTATTAAGAACATGATGAAAATTTAACCATCACAAGAAAAACTCAAACATTGTGGTACAAGTTATTTTTTTGTTTCGACGGAAATCATTGTCAAAAAAGGAAAGAAATATTTCAAAAGCAAATTTTTCCTATTATTTCATTAAAAAAAATGTAATACTGTAAGTACATGTGTCAATATTTGTAAACTAGGAACTTTTTGTCCAATCTAGGGATTTTTCAGCACGAGTCTAGGGAATTACTGATTTGCCTTTGTGAGAGCCCTGCTTGCCAGGAGCCACGGCGGTAAGGGTGCCGCTTCAGGAGATGCCAACGGTGACAACGATGCTGCGGAAGTAGGAGGTGCCGGCAGTGATGCTGGTAGCTACAGCAGCAGGAGGTTGGTGAGGTGAGCCGGTGCGCCGGGCTAGCGAATGAGGAAGGCGGCCATGGGACATAAAGTGCGGTTGCCATACTGGCTGAGGTATGGAGGCGTGTCGGCGACTCGGCGACAGCCGTAGGGAGTAGGGTGGCCAGACGTCCGGCGTAGGGGTGGGCAGGTACCGGTACCAGTACCGGTACTAACGGTACCAGCTAAACGGTACGGTACCGGTACCAGATTGCTCGGTACCGGTACCAGTTGCTCGGATTTATTTATTGGATTTATTGATAATTCTTCATGTCCGATTTTTTTTTTTTTTTTGGTTGCTGCTAAATATTGTTATTGTTATTAGACTATGATCGAGTACATCCATAATAACTATACATGCTATTTTTTTTTTATCGAAAAAATAAATATTCACTTCATTCAGAGAGAGAGAGAGAGATCACCACTCAGTGAGTGGATATCTCGGTGATATGGGTACTCGACTCCTCGATCATAGTCTAATAACAATAAAAATATTTATTAGCAGCCTAAAAAAGAAAAAGAATCGGACATCAAGAATTATCCAGTAACTCCAATAAATAAATAAAATAATGGAAACGGGAGCTGTGATGGAAACGGAAAGCAGGACAAAATGGTGGGAACTTGGGGAGACGGTCAGCGGGGCAGTGACTCAGCGTCTACACACAAGGCCCATACCGCGTGATACCACATGGAGGCGGGCGGGCGAGCGCCGAGCGTCACTAAGATCCAAACGGTACCGGTACTAGCGGCAATGCGCAGTGCCGAGTGATCATTAAGCTTCCCGGAACCCAAGTGATCATGAGGCTTCGCGGTACCTGTACCGATACCAGTTACCGGTACCAGGTACCGGTACCTGGTACCGCGAAGAATCGATTCCTAGCGGTACCCGGTACCGGTACCTGGTACCGAAACCTCATGATCACCTGGGTTCCGGGAAGCAATGATCACTCGGCACTGCGCCTTGCCGCTAGTACCGGTAGAGTCACTAAGATCCAAACGGTACCGGTACTAGCGGCAATGCGTAGTGCCGAGTGATCATTAAGCTTCCCGGAACCCAAGTGATCATGAGGCTTCGCGGTACCTGTACCGATACCAGTTACCGGTACCAGGTACCGGTACCTGGTACCGCGAAGAATCGATTCCTAGCGGTACCCGGTACCGGTACCTGGTACGCGAAGCCTCATGATCACTTGGGTTCCGGGAAGCTTAATGATCACTCGGCACTGCACATTGCCGCTAGTACCGGTACCGTTTGGATCTTAGTGACGCTCGGCGCTCGCCCGCCCGCCTCCATGTGGTATCACGCGGTATGGGTACTCGACTCCTCGATCATAGTCTAATAACAATAAAAATATTTATTAGCAGCCTAAAAAAGAAAAAGAATCGGACATCAAGAATCATCCAGTAACTCCAATAAATAAATCAAATAATAAAATAATGGAAACGGGAGCTGTGATGGAAACGGAAAGCAGGACAAAATGGTGGGAACTTGGGGAGACAGTCAGCGGGGCAGTGACTCAGCGTCTACACACAAGGCCCATACCGCGTGATACCACATGGAGGCGGGCGGGCGAGCGCCGAGCGTCACTAAGATCCAAACGGTACCGGTACTAGCGGCAATGCGCAGTGCCGAGTGATCATTAAGCTTCCCGGAACCCAAGTGATCATGAGGCTTCGCGGTACCTGTGCCGATACCAGTTACCGGTACCAGGTACCGGTACCTGGTACCGCGAAGAATCGATTCCTAGCGGTACCCGGTACCGGTACCTGGTACGCGAAGCCTCATGATCACTTGGGTTCCGGGAAGCAATGATCACTCGGCACTGCGCATTGCCGCTGGTACCGGTAGCGTCACTAAGATCCAAACGGTACCGGTACTGGCGGCAATGCGTAGTGCCGAGTGATCATGCTTCCCGGAACAAGTGATCGCGAGGCTTCGCGGTACCTACCGATACAAGATACCGGTACCAGGTACCGGTACCTGGTACCGCGAAGAATCGATTCCTAGCGGTACCCGGTACCGGTACCTGGTACCGCGAAGCCTCATGATCACTTGGGTTCCGGGAAGCTTAATGATCACTCGGCACTGCGCATTGCCGCTAGTACCGGTACTGTTTGGATCTTAGTGATGTTCGCCCGCCCGCCTCCATGTGGTAACACGCGGTATGGGCCCTGTGTGTAGACGCTGAGTCACTGCCCCGCTGACCGTCCCCACAAGTTCCCACCATTTTGTCCTGCTTTATTATTTTATTATTTGATTTATTTATTGGAGTTACTGGATGATTCTTGATGTCCGATTCTTTTTCTTTTTTAGGCTGCTAATAAATATTTTTATTGTTATTAGACTATGATCGAGTAGTCGAGTACCCATATCACCGAGATATCCACTCACTGATCTTATATAATCAATCATACAATTCTTTATAGCCAAAAACTCTCGCCAAGGGATTCAAACTCTTTTTTCGTTAATGCTTTATTGGATAAATATGATCTCTCTCTCTCTCTCTCTCTCTCTCTCTCTCTCTCTCTCTCTCTCTCTCTCTCTCTCTCTCTCTCTCTCTCTCTCTCTCTCTCTCTCTAAAAGTTAACGAGTCATACGAATTTAACAGTGGCAAGTAAAAAGAAAACGAAGTCTTGGGTTAAAAGTTAGTGAGTCCCACGAGTCTTTAGAAAACGCTAATACATATTGTTATTGTTATTAGATTATGATCGAGTACATCCATAATAACTATACATGCTATTTTTTTTTCGAAAAAATAAATATTCACTTCATTCAGTGTGAGAGAGAGAGAGAGAGATTTTTAAATAGATTTACATAGAAAATCAGACCACACAGACCCCATGGTCCAGACTAGGTGGTCTGTCCTTAAACCTAAGTGATTTTACATTAATCAGAAGGCTCCTAAACGATGCATTTCTACTCTAGTTGATATTAAGTTGAAGGAGAGAGAGAAAGTTTTCTTTACAGGAAATTTATTTGGGAATTTCATCAGAAGTCAATAAGAAAAGAAAAACTCCTTCTGGTACCGGTACCGGTACCGGTACTAACGGTACTTGAGTTTTCGGTACCGGTACTACCGGTACTCAAATTAACGGTACTTGCCCATCCCTACCGGGCAGTCCTCCTTTGGAGCACCTTGTCCTCCATCCGGCGCAACCTCACGCCGGACGTGCATTTGTTCTCCTTTCTTGGGGTGAGACAAAAAAGATAAATAAATTAATCAATAGATAAATAAATAGATAACAATAAAAATTAATTATGATTAAATATTTTTTCATGTATTTTCAGACATGAAAAGTGAAAATTGCTGCACACAACAGTTTGTCGTCTGCACCGGGAGGCAAGGCAGCTCAAAGCCCAGGCTGTTACAAATCCTGGGCAGTTTTTACCCAGAGCCAGCAATTTTTTAGATCCAATAGGGATGGATTTTTTCTGAGGTCAGGTTCAACATGCTGCAAGATGCCAAGATCTAAGCCTAGTAGATATGGGTTACAAGAGAGGAGGTTTGCTCTGGCCTTATACTATCAAAGTCCATATGCTAATAGATTTCTGAGAACAGTATTTCACTTGTCTTCAGTTTCAACACTTCACTCATGACTCAGGGGTATTTCAGTACATGATGGCTGGAGCAAACAGACTCTGACAGGAGTAATCTTGTTTGTATTACAGCTTGCACATTTTTTTCTGCTTTATATGATATACATAATCACATAGGTATGATTTACAAAATGTAATGGCAGTTGATATTCTTGACTAATGCCTCATAAATCTTGTGAAAATGAATGTTTTTTTGAGGGGGGGGGGGAGGGGGGACAGAGAGTGGTTTGATTGGTTGGCCAGTCCAAGGAGTTTCATATCAAATGATTTTATTACATCCAACTTTTATGTGTGCTAAAAACATATATTTTATTATATCCAACTTTAATGTGTGCTAAAAACATATATTTTATTACATCCAACTTTAATGTGTGCTTCCTGCAATAAATGCTACATGTTTACTGATGTAGCCTATGAAATACATATCACTCTCTGCCACGTAATTTGGTGTGTCACATACTGCAGCATAACTTTCCTGCTATTTTCTTACACTATGAGTTGCCTTATTTTGTCTCATTTGCTTTTATCATATGTGCCTCCGCTGCATAGTTGTGCCTGCTGAGCTTAATATCTTCATGGCCCTGACACCAAGGTCAGAGCTTGTGAGATCATACCATGTCCTACATCCCATTTTCACCTCCAGGCTCGGCTGTCTCCCAGGACCACCAAGTTATTGCATTCCATTTAAGACAACTCATGTGTTACCTTCTTAATGTCCTCCATCATGTATTTCAGCATGTTTTATGATGCTTTGCTCTTATATTGATGTACCTTGCAACATTTTTATACAGTTTTCATTGTATATAACGCACCATTGTTGGTTTTGCCTGTTATAAATTGGGTCATGTTCAGTTAACAAGCTTTGAGTGTCTCCCATTGTTTATTTCAGTTGTAATGCTTAGAAGCTTTTGTTCTCTCCCCTGTCAAGCAGTATACAATGCTTGCCATTATATGGCACTTGTACAGTTAGTATAATATTTTTACTCAGCTAAGAGCATTCTGCAAAAGGTAAAGGTAAAGCTGGGGGCATACGCTGTAGCAGCACGTGGCCTCGGTGCTCATCTCTGTAACATTAGCCCATGAGCCTGTGGTGTTAGGGAACACATTACTCTGGGACACAGGACCAGTGTGACATCCGGGTTACCACAGTTGCAAAGGCCTTATAGTAATTTACCATGCATAGAATGTTGTATGCTTTGCTTGTATTTAAAGCACTGGATATGTTTGCTACACACACACACACACACACATTTATATATATATATATATATATATATATATATATATATATATATATATATATATATATATATATATATATATATATATATATATATATATATATATAGGAAATACTTTCAACATCATATTTTTCCTAAAAAAACCAAATTGATATAGTGTAGATAATACCTAATAAAACATAAGAACAAATATATTTTCTTTACCCCATTAGTAAATCATTTTACAATGAAAAAAAAAAGTGAAGGCTGGATAGGGTGCTGTGGCAGGTACTTCAAAAATAGTTAAGCTACCCCTGAAAAGTGACGTTTTTGGTGGGCTGCAATAGATGGCGCTACTTCCGCACGCCCGAGGAATTACTACATACCACTATCTCTTCGTATATAGTCTCTTTGGGTCCAACCAACGTTGTGACTGAGTTACATGAGTTACATCTCTCACAGCGGCGGCGCGGCCTGTAGTCGTGAGTCGGACTCGGTGTAGTGTGGTTGGGCAATTAATTTACGATTTGAGGAGTCTAAAAATGCTGAAAAGAAAGACTTCGTTTAACTCTGACTGGACCAAAGAGTGTGGATTCATTGTTAAAAGCAGAAAGGATGAGTTTCATGCTTTTTGTACGCTGTGTCGCTGTGCTGTGGAGATAGGAAGTAAGGGGAAAACTGCAGTAGCCTATTCACAAGATATTTTTGGACAACAAGAAACTATTGGATATGGCTGGTAGAGGACAAAAATACAACAAATAAACCTCCAGGCATCAAGGGGAGGACACAATTAGGTTTTATATGTGCAGTAAGATATATATATATATATATATATATATATATATATATATATATATATATATATATATATATATATATATATATATATATATATATAATAGTAAACAAGAAAATATGAAAAACAAGAAGAATCATGAATATATTAAATAGGTATGGAACTAACATTTTCATGTATTGCATAATTAATTAACTATTTATTACTTTATTTCTTAATATCATTATTCTGCCATTATTTAACCTTTGTTTCATTTTCAGTTATTTAAATTTATTTCTTCTTTCAGTTACTGGTTTGTTTATTAATATTACGTAAACATTCATTCATTCTAAAATATTTGTAGGAGGGCAAAACAAAAACAAGTCACATTTATACATTTTATTACACATACTATCATACATATTACCACACATATTACCACACATGGTATTTACTCGCCCACAATTCTGTCCTGCCAGGCCACTGCTCCCCGGGTGTTGTAGTAGTCCATGAGGTAGGCGCGGATTCACGTGCTTTTTTATGCCCCTGGGGCATCAGATGATCAGATGTCAGAAATCTTGGCACTGTCGGAGAATTGTCCCCGACATGTCGCCGACACTTCGGGGACATGCGAAGACAATTCGGAGACTTGTCGCCAGTTATTCCGCGACAAAAAAAAAAAAAACGTAAAAATTTCAGATTTTGAGCTCGGCGACATGGACGCCGAATTCGGCGACATGTCTCCGAATTGTCCCCGAATTGTCTTGAGCATTCGCCGACATGTCGCCGACATGTCGCCGAATGGTCACGACCTGTAAGAATCTTGGTCATGTCGGCGAACCGGTCGCCGAATTTTTTCACGAACTGATTCGGCGTCAAGTTCGTGGCCAAAATTCGGCAGTGTATTTGGGGCTTAATGCTATGTTGGACAAAGCGGGCATCAGCCCGCCGGTGTTGGGGGTGGAGTCGTGTTGGTGCATTAAGCCCGAAATGTACTGGCGAATTTTGGCTCACGAATGTGCGCGAATATGCAAGTCATCCTGTGTCGCGAACAAGTTCGGCATCTTTCTTACCTGTTCTTGGCCGTTCGGGGACATGTCTGCGTCCACCACACGACTTTTGACAGTTGGTCACGACCGCCACGAAAGTTTCATGTCGCATGAAAAATTCGCGGCCGTTCGCCGAATGTGGAATGTGCACGAATGCAAAATGTACGCCGAATTGTCGCCGACATGTCGCCGACAATTCGGCGTCCGATTCGCGGTGTTCGGCGAATTGTCGCCGAATTTTGACCGTTGAAATTTAAATTTTATAGGCAAATCTGTCGCCGACTATTCGGGGACATGTCTCCGACATGTCGCCGAATGGCCAAGACTATTCGGGGACATGTCCCCGAATATTCGGCGAATTAATCACGACACGGCAAACGGGTCGCGGTGGGAGGTGTACACGGGGGTCTATCTATCCATCTATCTATCTATCTATATCTGTATCTCTCTCTCTCTCTCTCTCTCTCTCTCTCTCTCTCTCTCTCTCTTTATATATATATATATATATATATATATATATATATATATATATATATATATATATATATATATATATATATATATATATACGGAATAAAATAATACTATAATAATAAATAGTAAACAAGAAAATATGAAAAACAAGAAGAATCATGAATATATAAAATAGGTATGGAACTAACATTTTCATTTATTTCATAATTAATTTACTATTTATTACTTTATTTATTTCTGAATATCATTATTCTGCCATTATTTAACCTTTGTTTCATTTTCAGTTATTTAGATTTATTTCTTCTTTCAGTTACTGGTTTGTTTGCTGATATTACGTAAACATTCATTCATTCTAAAATATTTGTAGGAGAGCAAAACAAAAAAAAAAGTCACATTTATACATTTTACTACACATACTATCATACATATTACCACACATATTACCACACATGGTATTTACTCGCCCACAATTCTGTCCTGCCAGGCCACTGCTCCCCGGGTGTTGTAGTAGTCCATGAGGTAAGCGCGGATTCCCGTGCTTTTATATGCCACATGGGCATCAGATGATCAGCTGTCAGAAACCTTGGCACTGTCGGAGAATTGTCCCCGACATGTCGCCGACACTTCGGGGACATGCGAAGACAATTCGGAGACTTGTCGCCAGTTATTCCGCGACAAAAAAAAACGTTAAAATTTCAGATTTTGAGCTCAGCGACATGGACGCCGAATAGTTGGCGACATGTCTCCGAACTGTCCCCGAATTGTCTTGAGCATTCGCCGACATGTCGCCGACGTGTCGCCGAATGGTCACGAACTGTAAGAATCTTGGTCATGTCGGGGAACCGGTCGCCGAATTCTTTCACGAACTGATTCGGCTTCAAGTTCGTGGCCAAAATTCGGCAGTGTATTTGGGGCTTTAGAGCAGCGTGGTGCTGTGGCGGCGCTGTTCGCGCACCACGCCTTGGGGGGGAGTGGGGGTGATCGTGTTGTTCACACTTCGTGTTACATCACCCGTGTGTGGGCGTTGGTCACCATGGAAGAGGTGTTTCCCGTAGCACCTCGAGAAGGATTTGTGTCGGGGCGTGGCGAACAATGAGGACGGCTCTGGCTTCACACCTCCTCAGGGGCAGGCCGCCTCCTGCTGGTTGGGCGGAGAGGCTGGCACTGGCATGAGGCGAGCGGTGGCTGGGTAGGATAGGAGGTAGTGCACCAGGGGGTGCTGGGCGCGTTCCTCGCAGTGCTCACATGTCCGCCCATCGAAGTCGTCGCACAGCTCATCCCTCATGCAGTAGCCCAGTCTGGGGTGCTGTAGCAGCGCATCGTCTGCCCAGCTCTGCTGGTAAGCGGTCTTCCAGTTGGAGGTAGGCCGTGGTTGCAGCATACCTGGCAGCCTGCTTCTTGGCCGCCTCCAGTTCCCGGAGCTGCTGGTGGGCGTGATTGGCTGCTGTGCGCTTGGCCTGGTAGTGTATATCAACCTGTTGCAGGATTAGACGCACAGGCTTGGTAATGGTGGGGCCTTGGGCTGCTCTCTTGGCGTCCTCGTCAGCGGCGTCGTTTCCTAGCACTCCCACGTGGCTGGGTATCCAGTTGAGCCGAACCCGCCTGCTCTGCTCTGCCAGGCCTTGCAGGATGCCCAGGATGATGGTGATGAGGCTCGCGTTGTCCTTGGGGTGGCCTTGTACCGCCTGCAGCCCCGCCCCCGGGAGTCATTGTGCGTGTTCCAGGACGTGCAGGATTGCCACTAGTTCTCTTTGGAGGGTGGATCAGTGGTCTTATGTCCTCCACGCCCGCTCTAGCCCACCCGTGACGAAGTCGGCGCCCACCCTCCCGCTATCGAGGTCGACAAAGCCGGCAGTGTAGTAAACAGCGGCGTCCAGCTCAGTGACCTGCGCGATGGCCATCAGGACGTACTGACGCAGACCCTCGGTGGTGCACTGTGACTTGCTGCCTGACAGCTGTGTGGCAGTGAACTCTGCGGCGGGGGCCTTCCAGGGGGCAGGAGGACTGTAGGTGAGGTGAGGGCGGTCGGCTCTCGCCATAGCTCGTTTCCCGAGTGCCGGTGTGTGTTGACAGCTAAAGAAGTGTTAATTAGCCACCTGTTGTGGAGACACTCGATGCCCTGTGACATGGCCAGCTGGATTCTTCTCTGCGCCACGCCCTCCACGTGGCGCTGCAGAAGTCTGGCCATCCGGCAGGCCATGAAGCAGTCTACCCTGGAGGTAAGGGGCACCGGTCGGGTTTCGTTCTGCATTACGCAGTCGCTGGACCACCTCGATGCCCCCAACATGGCCCATATGGCGTTGTTCTGTACCACCCCCAGGCGCCTCTGCTGGTGCCGGGACAGGGCTACGAGGACAGGAGCGCTGTACTCCACCAGGGAGCGCCCTTCCACAGGTAGTACAGCCGAAGAACGGAGAAGGTGGCGTTCGCTCACGGCCCCGTCATAGCCCTCATCACGTTGAGCCTGGCCTGCGTCCTTTCTCTCAGGTAGGTGACCTGCCATATGAAGGAGACCTGCTGATCTATCCACACCCCAAAGGACTGATATAGGAGGACATCCAGGCCAGCCCGACTCTCTGGACGCACAGCTGTGCGGCAGGCATGGTGTCCCTGATGGCCATGGCCCGGGCCTTCTCGGGAGAGATCTTGAGCCCCAGCTCCTCGCACCTGTCGATGATGAGGTCAGGTGCTTGCTGGGCCCTGGCACGCTTGTTTCCCCTCCCGGTGACGACGAGTGCGAGGTCGTTGACGTAGCTCAAGAGGGTGGTGCCCTCCCGGAAGGGCAGCGCCACCACGCCTCAGCAGGTTGAATAAACAAGGGCTGAGTAAGCCGCCCTGCGGGGTCCCTGACGTGACCTGGCGCTGTCGAAGGTGTACTGGAGCCAGGCGAGCAGTCGTCCTCGGATCCCCTTCCTTACGAGGGCAGCAAGGATAGCGTGTGGGCTGGCTAGCTCGAAGGCATTTTTCGAGGTCGAGGAAGACTGTGATGGTGGGTCGGTTGTTGGTGTGGGCCAGCAGGGCGATGAGGCTGTCTGCTGTGCTCTTGCCCCCTAGTGAAGTCTAAAACGTTGGGGGTGCCTGCCTCCCACGCGCCACTGAAGGCGAGATAGCATCATCCTTTCAGCAGTTTTGCCTATGCAGCTCAGGGAGGAAATGAGTCTGAAGCTGTTAGGCTCCTTGGTCTTCGGGATGAGTTGTATGTCAACGTCCTTTCAGGCGGGCGGCAGGCTTTCTTTCTTATTTTTTTTATTTTATATCTTACATAGTGCAAAGAATTTACAATTATGCAGATAAGCGGTCAGCGGTCCGCCGGTGGCAGATGGACAAGGGACAACCCTAGTTGCTGTTCAGGTCACACCACATGCTCCGCTCCCTGCAGAGTGGTGTGCTGCGATGTGTGGTCAGCATGGAGGAGGAGCGATCTGCTCCATTTACAGGAGCCGTGACAAGGTTATCTGACCCCGCCAGAGCACGAGGGCGGCTTTGCCCCCTCGTCCTGCGGGCCCTCAATGGGCTGGTGCCTGAGCCGGGCCGTGGCGGGGCAGGACAGCAGGTAATGAACCAGGGGGCGATGGACGACAACATCGTAGTGGTCACACTGCCGGCCCAAGAAGTCGTTTCCCAGCTCCTGTAGTGTGCGGTAGCAAAGCCGAAGGCGGTGCAGCATGACCTGGTCCGCCCTGGCCAGCTCCCGGCCGGGATGAAATGGCCGGTAGTCGGTGGATCTGGCCAAGACCAATTAGGAAGGTCTCCTCATCCCCGCCAATTCGTTCGCCTGAGCCACAGAGCAAGTAAACAGAGGATTAGGACTGACGTCACATGGAAGAGGGCACGAGGGGTCGAAGGCAGATGTCCCGCCAGTTCAAAGCTGACATGTAACAGAGACAAAACTCTCCCAGGAAGACAGGACAAACGCAGAGCGGGGGCTGGTGTTAACCAGTTTTCGCCCCCGGTATGCCGAGCTGCTGTGCTCAAGATCATACTTTTCCCATACCTTTCTCCAAGCCGATGGGGTCACAAAAAGAAGACGAATCTTCCATTTGACGTCAGCAGCACCCCGCTCAAAAAATGTACACTTGATCAGATTTCCATAGGGTGGGCTGGTGGGTGGCATTGGCTCTGGCGCATCAGGCTACCTCTCGCGGGTACCGCTCCAGCTGTCGGTGCAGTTTCTCTGCGGATCTGACGGCAGCGCGTCTGGCTTGCATTTTGGTCTGCTGCAGACAGGAGGTTTGGTGGAGACTATACATGTAGAAAGAATGGTGAATGGTTATACACAAATGTAGAAATGAAATCATAATTACAATAGTTGCGCTTTGGTGTTGCAGCTTGAGCATAGTAACTGTTATAATAATAGGGATGATTACTTACATGTATTTACGATGTAGTGACCCATAGTGATAAAAAGAAATGTTTGGAAATGCGTTTTGAAATAAGGAAATGGATTAGTCTGAGAGAGAGAGAGAGAGAGAGAGAGAGAGAGAGAGAGAGAGAGAGAGAGAGAGAGAGAGAGAGAGAGAGAGGAGAAGAGAAAGAAAATGTGGTAGGTTAAAAGGCAGACTGAATAAATGAAGATGGAGAAAACGGGAATATATTTTAGAGAAAATGGAAAGATTCAGAGGACCTCTGCAGCAGCAGCATGGGTGTCCGACAGGGCTCCCACTTTTAGGGGAAATTACACTAGATTGGGAAATTTCATCAATTTTAATGATAAATTTAGGGGAATTGGCAAATTTGGGGAAATATAGGGAAATCTTGGATCAGTATTAGAAAAAGCTTATTGGTGGGGTCCATGATTTTTTTACGTAAATTATCTATCTATCTATCTATCTATCTATCTATCTATCTATCTATCTATCTATCTATATATATATATATATATATATATATATATATATATATATATATATATATATATATATATATAGTTAAACTACTAAAACTCATTATAATATTTTGTGATGAAAATATTTTCAAACCCTCGAATGCTTTGACCACCAACACCATCTACTGGGAGCAGTTGGAGTGATGTAAACAAACAACAGCTCACAGCTGATGGAGTCCTCACAGCTTGCCCTGGGAGGTAGTGATGAGCTGTAGTTAAGTAATTAAATGATAGCAAGTTTGGGTATGTGTTAGTTACTTTGGCTACAATCATTGCCTTAAGGTGAAATGGGCTTGAGCAGGTGATGCTTAGGTACTGGTAGGCTGCAGTGTTTGGAAATTATAGATGAATGAGAGGAATGGAAAGACACCAAGTTGCATTTTGACGAATACCCGGCCTTTCGACTTTCTTCATATGATTATTATCATTATTGGTAACACGGACTGTATATAATATTATTCTACGTATTTGCTGTTCCAATAATTATTGTTGGTGTGAACTCTCTTGAAGTGGGTTATGCTAGTCACCCATTAAAAAAAAATTTGCCTTCTATTTGATATATTTGATTATTTTTGCGGCTGATCTTGTTTTCTCTTATACTACTGGGTAAATGCTCAGAATTAGTATTCATATCAAACATCTCTTTCACTAAAAGTGACAGAAGATGGTCCTCATCTCGAAAAAGCATTCGCTCGAGTGGTCCAGACACGCATTTCTGACTATCCAGTACATACTGTTTTTTTTATATATCCTTAGTGCAATGCCTGGAGAGTGCGAGGTAATTTAAAAGTGATCATACCATCTCGGTTCTGCGGTATGACTGACCAACGGAATTTTTCCAGCGATGAAGATGAGGCTCAGTCTACTCGAAAGAAAGTAAAAACCTATGCACAGAAGTTTCGTCCAGAATGGTTAACCTAGAAAAAATTTAAAGACTGGCTTTTACCACCCTCAAGAGACTCTAAAGATCCAAAATGTTCTGTATGTATGAAAAGTGTTTCTTGTCATCGTTCAACTTTGCTGAAACATAGGTCTAGTGAAGCCCACAATAAGAATATGAAAAGCAAGGCAGAAAATATGAGTGTAAAATAAGTGTTCCACAAACAGAGTCAGCAAAATATCTACAAAGAAACCAGTGAAGTACAGGTAGCTGCATTTTAAACTGAGCATAACTTCCCTTTTACTTTGCCTAGTCCTTTAGTGCGCCTTATTCAGTCTCGTGCACCAAATAATTCAGGTAAACAGGCTGCCTTGCAACAGCTTAAAGTCAGTGATACAAAGTAAGACAAGGTTTAGGTTTGTATTTTGCAAAAGAGTTAGTGACATCACTGAGGGAGACAAAATTTAGCATAATCCCTGATGAAACCACTTATGTGGCAACAGAGAAACAACTTTGAGTTGTTGTAAGGTACTTTGATTCAGAGAAAATGTATATTGTAACATGTTTCTTAGATCTGATATCTGTTGACAGCAGTACAGCTGCAGAATTGTATGCTGCCATAAAGAAAACATTGTTGGAACTGGCTATTCATCTGATACAACAAACGTTATGTTTGGTGACAAAGTAAGTGTAGTATCAATGCTTAAAATGGATCTTCCCCATGTAGTAACAGATGAAGTTGTCATCTAATCCATCTTTGTGCATCTTATGCACGTGTAATAATGTCCACATCTCTTGAAGATATGCTCAGAATCACTTACTCTCATTTCAGGCATTTTGCCAAGTATCTATTCACAACCTCCTCAGTCTGTCGCAGACTCGTTGGTTAGCTTTAGAAAATGTTGTAAATAGAGTGCTTGAGCAATGGGCTCCTCTTCAGCTCTGTTTCACAGACAAAGTAGTAGATAAAAAAAAGATCCCTCTGATACAGTGAACACAATCCTGCAAACATTAAACAACAAACATTGCAAAGCTCACCTTAAGAGTATGAGTTTTCAACTGCATAGGATTAATGCTGTCAACACCATGTTCCAAGGTTCAGCTTCACTATTGCACAGGCTACAAGAAGAGATTACCAAGATCCTACAGGAAGTGTTATGTAATTTCATCAAGTTGGATGTTGTTAGAAATCAAGATCCCTTCAGCCTTGACATTCATGCTCCTCAGAACTGAGTTAATATTGAAAATGTGTATATAGGAGTAGCTGCAACTGCCACTTTGTCTGAATGTCTTAAGCATAGTCGGGGTCCTGAGGGGGTAAGGCATGTTAAACTTACTTGTCAGTCATTCATGGTGGAACTAGTTGAGCAAATCAGAATGAGATTTTCAGAAGTAAGAAGCAAATTACTTGGTGATCTGAAGTTTCTAATCCCATCAAATGCAGTCAAATGCATCATTATTTGAAGTGTATGAGTCATTCAAATTTCTGAAAGATGTTGCTCCCCTGCAGCTTGTGAATGTAGAATGAAGGAAAAAGGCAATCGAAGAAGCTCCCGAGATTAAATGTAATCAAACAGATTTTGACTTTTGGAAAGAACGCCTCAGCCTAAAAAAACTACAGAGGGGAGCTTAAGTACAAAAACCTACTTAGTGTGGTTGGATGCCTGATGTCATTACCTTTTGCCAATGCTCCTGTTGAGAGACTGTTCAGTGCTCTCAAGATGATTAAGACTGATTTTAGAAATAGTCTGAAGAGAGAGAGTGTTGTAGGATTACTACAGGCAAGGAAGGATTGGCTAAATCTGGAATATCTGCACATGAGTTGGTCTTAATGAGCATACAGGATGAATCGGACAGTCACTGTCCGATTCATCCTCGCGTAGCCTCACAGTTCACTTCGCGCAGCCTCAATGTGCACACGCCGGTGATGTCGTGTGTGACTTTAATTACAGTAATATTGACTGGGATAAAATTGAAGGCAATATGCAATCAGAGCATTCCATTGAGATAGTGCAATATATATATATATATATATATATATATATATATATATATATATATATATATATATATATATATATATATATATATATATATATATATATATATATATATATATATATATATATATATATATATATATATATATTTCTTTAATCGGTAACGAGCTAAAAAGAGGTAATTATATTAGTGGCAGTGGCAGTGATAACAATAAGTGAGGTTGAAGTCAGAAGGGAATTAGGGAATATTGACCACAAATAAATCAGGTTTAATTCAAAACCTGCACAAGAGAGAAGATATAAGGAGAGAAAGAGGCATCAGACACCAAGGCGCGGGAAGAAAACAACAGCAGAGGATACGGAGCAAGAAACGCAGACTGGAAGGAAGAAAAAGAGACTGACGGAAGTTATATCATACCAGGCTGAAGCTCACTAATTGGTGCTAGAGTCCTACCTCATCCCTACGTACTTTGAAAGTTTTTTCATTGTTAATAAAAGTGAACGAAACTTTTAACGCGTTTTCCTCGAAACCAAAAATCTTTAACTTTAAATGAGGTGATCTTAAAAACTTACCAACCAATTTTCAATCCGCTTTTTTTTATTATTCAATAGAGAAAATACAAAAAAAAAAAAAAAAAAAAGTGGAGCCAGATTATTGCTCTAATT
The DNA here is from genome assembly GCF_024679095.1 of Eriocheir sinensis. Classification (NCBI taxonomy): domain Eukaryota; kingdom Metazoa; phylum Arthropoda; class Malacostraca; order Decapoda; family Varunidae; genus Eriocheir; species Eriocheir sinensis. The sequence goes on from NC_066534.1 coordinate 4,487,149, forward strand.
CAAAATCCGATTTTTTGTTTAATAATTATCAAGCAAAAACATAGTGCACGAAAATGTTTTTTTTTTTTACTAAAATCTAATTGCCGTCCTGTCTACAAACTTTGGCTCAAAAATGTAGTACAATACTTAATCTAACTACTGTTAAACAAAACGACGGAGGCTCATTTTCTTCATAGGTCGGCTCATTTAAAAACAGAAAAAAAAAGAACATGGCTTATAACTCAAACCACTGACGTTTGGAGACCAAACACTGATAAAAAATAATGTACGTTCTAAACTCTATTATGTGTCAAAATTTCAGCTTCATTTGGTAAGAAATAACCGAAATATCTATGTTTCGCTGTTTTTCGCTAGTTTTCGCTAGTTGTGTCCCTTAATGCTTAAGTCTATCCTCATAAGGCAAGTTTCTCACACCTTGAATAATTTGTATCATCCTTCTCTGTAGAGATTCTAACATCTTGATATCCATTCTATAGTAGGGTGACCAGGGGCAGTAACCTCGTCAACTATTAATACTAGACTTGGTATTAACCCCTTCGTTACCGACTCCGTGACCCCCGTGCGGCCCAACCCCCCATCCCCCGAACCGAGTTTTTTCACGCGCTTCTCCAAATTTGGTAGGGGGTGGTTTATACTTTTCTTTACACCCGCATTTAGTCATTTATGTTTTTTTTACACGTGTTCTGATAGATTTTGTTCAGGAGCTGTACACTATTTAAATCAAAAGTTGTTCTATGTTATTTCCTATGCACAGAAGCAGACACAAGATGGTAAGTGTTTCAATAGAATTATGGAAATAAATATATCGAACATGAAAAGAAAGTTTTATTTACCTTCTAATCTGGCAGAAATCCATTGGTGTCCTGTTGGTACTTTGTAGATCCAAGTTTGATGAGAGGGTGAAAGGCAGGGATGGTGCACTCCGAGGCAGGTGCACCTTGACCAGCGTATGTTCTACTGGGAATGCCATGCCCGAAAGTGTTCCTCAGAACACAGTCCAGGCTTGCCAGGGCACACAGGGCAGTATTTGCGTGACATCTTGGTCTTCTTATTCTTGTAGCACACTCTGCACCGTTTCTGTGGTCGGGCTTTCTTTTCAGTGGGAGGTATAGGAATCATTCCATGGCACGTATCACTCCCACTTGGTTCTTCAACCATAGCAGACTTCTTCTTTCTCAGGCTCAGGTCTTTCTTCCTTTCCGAACACAACTGCCGGTATCCAGGTGAGCACCGAGTGAGTTGTTGATGGACCACCAGCTTGATAAACTCTCCATACTCCATCCAGTGTCTTTGCTGATGAAGATTACAGTAGATGGTCCGAGCATTGAGCAACATTCTTGAGATCATATGGAGTCCTAGCTTCTTGAACCATGTATATGATTTTCGTGTTGGATCAGGTGGCTCCAACAGCTGATCAACCAAATCCACTGCCCCCATCTGCTCATTATATCTCTGAATTGGTGATGGTTTCTTGATGAACTCCTGCTTTCCTCCCTTCAGGACACGAGTCCTCTCTACAAACCCTGCTTCATACTTTGTTGTGATGACGTGCACATACTTGGTATCTCTGAATTTTACTTGGAGAATTTCATCTTTCCTGGAAAACAGTGCTTGACCTCTGCTTAGAGACTCATTTTTCATAATAGGTGGGACTCCTCTGTTTGGGCGTATAGTTCCTGTGGTTAGTGTGCCCCTCTCCAGCAAAAACTCAGCAACGTGAAGTGAAGAGTACCAGTTGTCGAGTACTACATGACGTCCTTTATTCAGAAGGTCCAGCATCAAATATACTGGCACTCTTTCAGACTTAGACAAGGCTGATAACTCTGGATTATCCAGCATCTCATCATAGAGACGATGGCTGTACAAACAAAAGTTCCAGGTATAACCTCTGGCCTTGGGGGAGCTGGGGCAGAGGGAGAAAAGCTTGAGGCCAAACCGCTTCCTTTTCGTTTTTATATACTGGCGAAAGCGAAGGCGCCCTTTGTAGAGAATAAGACTCTCATCAACAGCAAAATTCTCCCCAGCGGAGAAGTACTTGGTGGTTTTCTCCCTCAGCATGTTGAAGAATGATGAAAGTCTGGTCATTGGGTCTTCTTTCTTGCTGTCATCAGGATGTGAGTAACGAATGAACCGTTGGATCTGAGAAAACCTATTCCTACTCATTACAGCAGCTGTGAACACAGGGGGGCCCTGGCAGAGCACAGAGAGACTCCAATAGTCTGCTATCTTTGGCAACTTGTTGACTCCCATCAGTAGCTGCAGACATAAGAAGACATTCATCTCATCCTTTGTGTTAACTTTCGACTTTACTATTAACTTCACTCTCAAAGTGTATCCTCACCAACTATTAGCCTAATACCTACTATTACTTCGGTATTAACTTGGGAGTGCTGACGAGGACTTCTAAACACTTAATAGGAAAGTTAATAGTAAATCCCAGACCCAGACCCATATCAACATGGCCGCCGGAGTTCCTCGCCCAGCCCAACTCCGCAATTTAGAGTTCGAAAGGACTCTTTGGAACTGTAAAACGATAGTGAACTTGTCAAGAGATACATATTAGACCGTGCAGGAATGGAATATGTGACTGATTTGGTGAGAAGAGAGCTACAAAATCCAGTTCAAAGGGAGCATTCCCTCACCCCGGGGTTGACAGTGATTTTGACTTAGAGATACTTGGCTACAGGAAAAATGCTGCAGTGTTCAAGTGATGAGTTTGGGGTAAGCCAGAGTAGTGTAAGCAGGGTGATTGCGGAAACTCTGGCTGCCCTCAGTGCCCCGTAGGTAGTCGGGAGGTTTATCCAGTTCCCCTTCATAGGGCGGAGATCCGTGAAAAGCAAGCAGAATTTTACCAACTTGCCGGTGTTGTGGGAGTGATAGACTGCAACCATGTGAAAATAATGGCACCAAAGGAAAACGAAGCAGTTTATGTGAACAGAAAAAAAACCTTACATAGCTTGAACATACAATTAGTGTTTGATGCCTTTGTTATTGATTAAAATGTGAAATATTTGAGTTAAGGACAACGAAACATGGGAAAAAAACTTTTATTTGTAGCAGAAAGGTACACACATGCACATGAAAAAGATGACATTAAAATTGCATTAAAATGTAATATAAAATATGATTTATAATTATTGTTGCTTTAAAATCAAGTTAGAAAAACAAATTACTCCTGCCGGTCATTCGTATGGAGATAATGGTGGTAAGAAAGCTTGTTAGTGACGTCTGCGAGTGTGAGGGAGGTGGAACGAAAGGTCGAGGTGACTACATCACGTACATCGTGACTTATGTGTGAAGTAAAACAAGATTACTTGGTTTCTGTTTGCATGTTCCAAGCGGAAAAACAACTTTATTGTGAATTCAGTGTATACTTTTCTGGAGTATTGTGTTTACTGAGTGAATTGGTGACCAATCTGTTGCTATTTGTGTCTTGCTTGAAGATATTCATCATTGGATTCAAAGCTATGGCATTAATGTGCAATAGTCGTCATAACAAAATACGTAGTAATTAATTATATATGTCAACCTATTTATTTTCATGAGATCATGGTATGACCACTGAAAAACATAGCTTTTTTTTATCTTGGCTCCATTACAAATTCAGTATATAATTACTCATATATTCAATAAAGTAGTGGAATCCAGTTTTCAGCATCTTTTATTATTATGCCATTTAGCACTCAGCTTGCAAACACGCTTAGGTTTATGTTGTCAGCTTGGGTCGGACTTAGGTGAACACTTTACCAAGTGACCTAAGATTACTCAATGCTACCATATAGGTATACTACATCTTTGATTGTGAGTGCATCAGAGAGCACTGGAGAGCAGCATGAGTCTAATTAGGTGCTAATGAATATCCTGCCTGCATCACAGAGTACATAAAATGCTAATATGATCGGTGCCTAAAGGTGCTATAAGATAATGATGGTAAATATATATATATATATATATATATATATATATATATATATATATATATATATATATATATATATATATATATATATATATATATATATATATATATATATAACTGCCTGCCCTAATGTCCCTCCCACTTTTGACGTCCAAATGACGCCCCTGATTGTAACAAAGTATCTTGTAACACCCACGACTGGGTGCCGGTGCAAATCTCCTCATTAAACACCGAGAAATTAATCTAGGGAACTCAGAAAAACCCGAGTTAGAGAGTGCTGGCTGTGGGGATTGAACCAGTGACCTTCGACATACAAAGCCATGTCTCTCTCAGTCGAGCCAATAAAGGTAAAGGTAAAGTTGGGGGCATACGCTGTAGCAGCGCGTGGCCTCGGTGCTCATCTACGTAACATTGGCCCTTGAGCCTGTGGTGGGAGGGAGCCCATTACCCCGGGACACAGGGCCAGTGTGACTTCCGGGTTACCACAGTTTCCCCAGGTTTCCCCAGGTACCCATTTATCGACCAGCCCGAGAGGGAGGATGATCAGCTGGGTGAGAAGCACGCCGACTGCCCTGGCCGGGATTCGAACCCGGGCCCGCGGAGTCGAAGCCAGGCACGCTGACCACTAGACCACGGAGGCGTATTGGCGCCCAATCTCAAGTGAACCCACTCACAATGGCACACAATTTTTTTTTTCTGGTAAATTTTGTGCTTTGAATGAATTTGCTAACCATTTCTGTCGAAAAACAGCAATAATTTTTTTCACCCCTTCCACCCTAACCTCCTCAAAATAAAAATAAAAAGTGACAAAATCATAGCCTTGAGGCAGTAATATTCAGCCCCAGCATAAAAAAAAATTATACTGCTGCCCTATGAAAGGCATCTCTTAACTACGATGAAGTAGGTGGTGACTGTGGTGGAGCAGCCTCATCGTCATCCCTTGCAGTGGCAGGTGTCATAGAGCCAGCAGATGATGAAACAGTGGCAGGTGTCATAGGGCCAGCAGATGATGAAGCAGTGGCAGGTGTCATAGGGCCAGCAGATGATGAAGCAGTGGCAGGTGTCATAGGGCCAGCAGATGATGAAGCAGTGGCAGGTGTCATAGGACCAGCAGATGATGAAGCAGTGGCAGGTGTCATAGGACCAGCAGATGATGAAGCAGTGGCTGGTGTCATAGGGCCAGCAGATGTTGAAGCAGTGGCTGTTGCCGGAGCAGCTGATGTTATCTTTTCCACAAGTAATGAACAATGTGCTGGGATGGTCTCTAGCAATACAGCAGCGGGGCTGAAAAAAAGGGTCATATTAGTCATGATTAATGCATGTAACTTAAATAGGTAGTTGAAGAAAAAGGGTCTTAAAGGTGAAATATTACTTATTAACAGAAATATTCCACTATTTGTTATTGGTTGTAAAGTAATTGACTGATAAAGTGTGTATCTACAAAGAATATGAATTTAAGAGTGATTAATAAATTGTTTTAATGAGAATATAAAAGTTTTTGACAAAAATATACGGGCCAGTCAATATTTCACTGCTGCTTGACTGCTGCTGCTGTTGCTGCTGTCGTACCCCTAGCACATCATCAGCTGTGTCAATGCTAAATGGCTCGTGTACTCCTGCAAATACATGAGACGAGCAGCCTATGATGTCATACACCAGTTTATCTACCACAGTTATAGTTAGGTAGGCGCCTACGTATCTGTGGTGCCACACATGTGGGGCACTCAGGTGCTGGGGGAAATGTCATTATTATGAAGGGGCAGGGGTAAACCAGTGTATGCTGTGAAGCCTTGGTGTGGAAGTTCCCTGTCTGAACTGTGCAGCTAATCCCCCGTACAGTGGGGGCAGTGAGGGCCTTTTTTACTCCCTCAGGGGCTGTGCAGCTGAGAGAGTGGCGTACATGAGTGTGAATGTGTGAGTGAGTGTGTGCCTGTCTTGGCTACCACCCTTCATTGGGCTACCACCCTTCAGCCAAGGTATTTAGATAGATTGATTGTCATTGACAGATGAACATTAAAAAAAATATCTATATCAAATATGCAGTTCACTGCTATGAACTTATTAACTTTAAGCTGAAATAAAGGCATTATTTGTGGCCAGTATAGCTGCATTCTGTGAGCACACAAAAAAACTAACTAATATAAGTTTTACATTTAAAGACATAACAACTCAAAAAAATTACCAGTCTGCCGCTGCTCATTCTTGTACTTGGCAATGCGAGGCTTTGATTTTTGTTGTACGTTGTACCAACGCCTCTCACAGTCATCCTGCGTACGGGGTCCACTCCCAGGGAAGGCACTGTCAGGGTATAAATGTGTAGTGAGTTTCTTAATAGTTTCACTATGGCATGCTATTTATTTCCCATACCTTCTCCAATAACATTTAATACATGCTGTGACGGAAAGCTAAATCAGTACCGGAATTTAATTACATGCATCATAAGACATTAACTTTTTAGTTGTTATGAACATGGCCATAAATACTACTTTTCATTACCTACTTTTCTAAAATGCTTTTCTCTAAGTAGGAGGATATTACACAATACAGCTATACAAAAAAATTCAAAGCATTAACCTTAATTCCATTCTTTTGAGTACTTCTAACCTAACATTATATCTCCATAAACTGTTTGACCAATGCTATCAAAATAATATTTTAATCTTACTTTACCATTCTCATCAAATCTACCTAATTCGATATAGTATTAAAATAAAATACTTGTAAAAGTGTTCAGAGTCTGGCATGCCCTCCCACCCAAAAAAATCTAAATAGAGAATAAATAAAATAACAGGTAAATATGACTTACCTCTCTTATACTAACCCCCTTTCCACCCTAACAAACTTGGGGACCTACCATGTAAGGTTAGGACGTGTTAGGTAGGACAGGTTTAGCAGGAATTGGTTTAGTTATGTTAGATTTTTGAGGGAGTGGGGGTTGCAGCAGAAATGGTCATAATGATACTATTTACGTGGAGCAGTAGGAAAAAGTATGTTCTGT